>NW_010127836.1:0-45955 GCF_000699245.1 Pterocles gutturalis | reverse complement strand
CCGTTCTATGATTCCATGATTCTATGAAAATATTGACTGAGGTTTGAGAAGTTCAAATATTGTGTACTAATGACTCAGTTGTTTTCAAGGTAGACTGTAGATCCTTCCCTACTTTGAGGGGAAAGGTACTCATAAAGCAACTTCTACTGCATTTCATAAAACATTCTTGTGTTTCTCTGGGTTCTTTATGTAATTAATGAGTCCCTAATTGAAATGCGCTGCTTATAGTCTTGCTTAATCTGGCCTGTCATTTCAGGCATCATCTCAATTTCACTACCATGAGACCATTTTGTTTGTATTATGGAGTCCAAAAATCTGATTACTACTCTGATGTAAGCTCATTGCCTTTAAGTAATTACTCCATAGCTCACAGGAGTGCTTTTTCGTTTAGTGAAAATGTTATTTTGTTCTATGAAGGGTTTGAACTCAGTTCTTTACTCCATATCTGAGTTTTCTGGATTATATACTGGCACCTAATAGAAGTAAAGACCTTTAAAATGTTGTGATCTCTGCTTACAATGTATTTATTATGTGTTTCACAGGCATTTTGTCTGTTAAGATATGAGGGTTGCTGGTGGCACCAAAATTAAAATTCATCACTTTAATTTAATACTGTGTTTTTCCTGAAAAAAGAGGCTGTCAACTACCATCAGTAATGTTACACATGTGATTTCACTCTGAATGTGGTGACATCAAACAAAATCATCAGCTGTAGTAGCCAAGCAAGTGCTGGATGTTGTTTGATAAAAATGTTGAGTCAACCACTTAGAACAAATGTTCAGTTAATTTCTTGATGGGCAAGGCCAGATGATTAATGTGTACTTGTGTATTACACACGTTGCAGTTCTTCCCAGAAGCCAAAAATCTTGGCACCGGAATGCACACCTTGGCAGGTGCCTTAGAATGACATGGGAAGATTGTGTGCTATGAGGGTCATGAGTAAGTGACACAGGAAGAGCAAAAATGAGTATGATGATATTGCATGCGGATTGGGTATGCGTTGATATATTCATAGCAATGTTTCTTTGAACTTTCCCTTGGCTGTAGGTGGCTATGTTAAGCTATGATTCCTGTAAGAAGAATAGGAGGCATTGGTGTGAGGGTTTCGAATATGAGCAGGTTCTAATAATGCTCTTCCCAGTTGAAAGAAACTTCCTAACTTATCTTCTGGTATGGAATAAATCCAGAACTTGAGTGTATTTTTCACCAAAAACCAAAGATAAGGCCTACGACTGTCTCTAAAGATGCAGCACGGTCCTCCAGTGTGGAAGATTCATAGTCTTATACAATCAGAGGGAGTTCATTATTTCCAGTGCATTATTGCAAGGCTGAGTACTGCACAAACTCTCTGCCCTTTGACCTGCACTACTTTGAATAAATAATTAAATATCCGTTTGAGTTGAGAGAAAGTCTTCTTCTGTCATCTAGGGATTATGGTGCTCTTCTGGATTATATAAATCTGATGTTGCAGTCTTTGCTCTGCCCCAGCACTTGAATCTTGCAGGAGGGTTTGTCATTTCAATTACGTGATAGAGCTGATGGCAGTTAGTCTTAGCAAATTTTCCTTTTCGATGTATTTCTTGGCAATGAAAATGTCATGGAAATGAGAAAATACATAGCTGCCGTAACCAAGATGAAATATAAGGAGTTGATTGGGAGTGCTCACAATATGATTAAAAAATGAAAGATACTGTAGAGAAAGAAGGAGCTCAATTAGGGTGATCAGATCAAGTTTTAGGAGGTGTTCCTGCATGCATGATACTATCAAGGGGAATGCTGGCAATGTCAACAGTAATGGAGAATGTGGGAATCAGGGACAGTTTTTGAGTAAAAATTGTGAGTTCTCATTTCAATAAGAAGACAGACCAAAGACCAAAGTGAAGAGACAAGTTAGCTGGGAGCAGCTGTTGAAAGCAGAATATGAAAAAGTTGCTTTAGCACTTTTAAACAAAATATAGAGTTTCTTTGGAAGTATATTGGGCTCACCTTGCCTGCTGTGGTGCTGGACCCACAGGTCTAGGTGGTTCTAACATGTAAGTTGCCTCTGGGCAAACCGATACATGACTCTGGAACCACCAGTCAAGGTTTTTGCAACTCATGGCTCCTAAACAGACCTACTATGTTAACTGCTCTGGAGCCAGGCAACTGATAGCTTCCAGGGTCAATGTCTTTTAGGATGTCTCACCATATGGTCTGTCCAAAGTTCAAATATTTCAGCCAAGAAGCCTGAAAGTATTGAGAATTCCTGCTTTTGATTGAGCTTTGACATCTTCCAGAATTACCTGCTAGAAGTATTTGGGAAACAAGGAGCTAGGAAGCCGAAAACCTGAAAGCTGTGCTGACATGAGATGTTCAGAATTTGGCCAGAAAGGGTGACAGTTATTATGACACTCTGTAAGCTAAGGGTTTTTACCTGTTTTCAAATAGGTCTATTTCCTGCTGCAGGAAATAAAAAAATATTTTTTTCACAAACTGAAATGCATATTTTTTAAATTTGGAGTTTGCCTTGGAATAAAACCCCTGACTGTTAGCCAGTTCTGTTTTGTGGTAATCAAAGGCAAAAGCTAAAGATTGTTACAAGGACCACCCATTTCCCATCAGAGAGAAATGTGCACTTACTTGACTGAAGGAAAGCAAAAATCAGTGTATCAGAAGTTTAGGCAGAGATCATCTTCTGCAATGAGACAGGAGCAATATTTATTTTCCAAGTAAATTAGTGCTTGAAGTGTAGTCTTGCAGATATAAATTGATGAAAAAGCCAGAAGTAATTTGGTCTTTCACTTACTGATAGAACAGATGGTTACAGTAAAGGTTGATTTTCAGAGTGCACTTTGAGCAGTGCAAGGCAAATGAGAGCAGCAAATCACTCCTCAGGGAAAAATGTGATGATTGTCAGTCCACTGCCAAAAAAGTTATTTCATGCCTACTACTGGTAGTATTGGACTCTTCTCCCCTGACATCTGGGCTCTCTGCAACATACTTCTAAGTTGTGCTTGACTTCCTGTTAAAGCCATATCCTGTTGCCAAGTCTGAATTTCAGACTTTTCTTTCATCTAGCATATCTCATATAAATCAATGAAACAAAGTGTATCTTCACTTGAGATAATAACCTTGCATCAAAAGAATAAAAGTCTACTTCAGCAACAGGCTTCTTTTGTTTCTTTCTCCAAAAGACTAACTAAAAGCTGCAAAAGCCCTGTGTTTTATTGTGCTTAATGAATACTTGATTGCATTTGGCTATAAGAGCAATCAAAGGCAAAGAAAATGTTACTCTGTTCCTCCAATATTTTATTTCTTGTCAAACTGTTCTACTTTTTACCTTGGGATTTCAAATGGCAGCTTGTCACTCTAGTGAGTATTTTGGTTTGTGCAAAATGAGCTGATAGTCCATTTTTGATAAAAAATGTCAAAAGCACTTCTGCTATTTAGGAAGACGTAATGCATTATTTTCAAGAATCACTAGGACTCCAAGCTTCAGTGAAAGCTGGTAAAGCCAGAAAGCCAGTAAACACAGGGCTTCTCAGTGCAGGTCAGTTATTTTGATGTGTACATGATGATGGGATTAGACAGCATGCTGAGTTTCCAAGTACGTTGCTGATATTTCATACGCAGTTTAAAGGCTTGTGTAGGTAGATTGTGCAGAGTAGCTACTGTGCTTTACCTTCATTCCAAATTTGCTGAGCGCTGGCTTTCCCGTGACATCAACATGTAAGGCTCTTAAGTCACTTTTGAAGTAACACTTATGTTTTTAAGGAAGAATGACCTAAATGATTTAAGTATCTGATACACAAATATGAAGATGCTTAAAAGTACTATTCTAGGTGTTGGCTAGCATTCCTCTTGGCATCCTGAGAAGACAAGCAGACTGTACCCTATCATTCTTAGGCATAAGTGGAGCAACTTCCTCTGACAAGGGTTGGAGCTTTTCATACTTGAAACTTGCTGTGAAGGGGAAACTACATAAATAAAAACATGGTTCTTCAAGGACTTCACTGACATGTGAGACAGGAGTAATTCTTCTGCTCTCTTTGATCCCTTTTTTATGATATGAAATGGGACTGCTTGAGTGGTTACCTTTTCTGAGTGCTGACTCTACGAGCCTTGTAGAGATATTTTGGCTCATTCCCAGACCATCTTTTTTCTGAGCATGAGCTTCTCAGATACTAGTAGGTCCTCATTTCTGTGACATATTGAAAACAGTATGAGATCTTCTTCTAAATATCAAATGGTTTCTAGACTTGCAATGCCGATATGGAACCTGACGAGTGATAGTTAAGATAATTAATGAGTCCATGGCTCTTCTGTTCAGCATCCATTGACATTCAAGATTAATCTAGTCTTGTGCTGTGTCAACAGACCTTTGTCCCTCTCTCATGTGAAAATACGTAACAGGATACAACACTGTCGGATAGATCAATACTGATGAGTGATACCAAATGACTCCAACAACCATCTTTAGCAATGTTAAATACCAGGGAAATAGAGAGGTGTATAGAAGCAGAACAGAAAGAGGAGAAGACTCATTAGAAAAATAAAGATGCTAATTAAAATAATTTTATATCAGTGTGCAGGGGGAGTGACCAGATCTTAATGTCTTCCACCTGTTCTAGCTTCATTCTGACACTGACCTTTGGAAAACTTTTCACTGTGATTTGCTGTTGATATTCACATCACAATTTGTGGTGTTTTTAGAATCCAGTTGATTCTTATCCAGCAGAGGATGTGAACATGTGCTTAACATCACATTCATAAATAAGCTTGTTGATTTGGCTCAACATATGTGCTTAAATTTTTTGATGGATTGAGTTCCTAAAAGAATATGAGAGGCCTTTAATGAACTTAAATAAGTACTTTCAATGCCATCTCATTATTATTTGCTTTAAGCAAATAGTATTACCATTTTCCCCTTCCTTAAGATGAAGGTAAAGATCTTACTATTTCCAGCAGAAACTCTATTAGCCATTCCTTAGTAAAACTGTTACCATCTTTCATGGAAAATATATTTTTGTTACAGTGGAATTTTAGTCATTTATCCATCAAAAAACTATGGCTAACATTCTTACAATTCAAAAGGAATTGGTTTATGCACAGACATTCTGAAAGGAAAATTCATACTGTTTTGCCTTCTCTTTTTAAAAGCAAAATGGTAATTTGTTTGTTAAAGTATGCAATCTGAAGAGCATGCATATCTTTCTCCCTTTATTTTTCGGCACTCCCTTCTAGTACATGAAGGTTTGGTCTTCTGGTCTTGGAGCTTGGCATTTTTTTGCTATGGAATTGAATGCATATACAGAAGTCTTTGCAGGATTAAGGTCTTAGGATACATCCACTGTAGTTTCTGAACATATGGATTTGTAAGCATATATAGCATATATAGCCCTGCATGTTTTGCTATCAGCCCTTCACTGTATTTCAGTAATATCTATCTTCATTTCCTCTGCTAGTTTCTTTTGCATAAGGAACCTTACGCACTGTTTTTCTGTTTGACATGTGCAAAGGTCCTTAATAAAGCACCTTTTAAATGGTCCTGGATCTGGGAGCCTTTCCAGAAGCCTGAGTGCCCTAAGTACTGGTTAAGGGAATGCTTGCTTCATTCTGTTTAATCAGCTGCTTTCCTTATTAAGATTCAATTACTTGAATTAATTTTTTGTGTTTTAATTTAAGGATTTAATGGGATTAAGGACACTTTAGAACAATTAAGGCTAATACACAAATGGACATCCATTAAAAATCTCTTGTGCGTGATTCATGATTGTGGATGCCCCATCCCTGGCGGTGTACAAGGCCAGGCTGGATGAGGCTTTGAGCAACCTGGTCTAGTGGAGGGTGTCCCTGGCCATGGCAGGGGGGGGGGAACTCTAAGGTCCTTTCCAGCCCTAACAATTCTATGATTCTATGATTCCACGATCTTTCTTTTTAATGTCTAAATTTTAATATCTAAAGATCTTCAGTTTTTGGAGCTTTTTGGTGACCTTTCTGATTTTACCACAAGTTCCCATATTAGACCTGAGTTTCATCTTGTGGTGTTTCACCTGCCTCTTGGGTCTTTCCTCTTGTTTGCAAGAAAAAATGAAGAAAAAATTGCACCAAGAGTATTTGCACACAACCATTCATCTTGCTCTTCATGTGTAATGGAAGTCTTTAAACATAAATATAATATTCACATTCTACATAGTATTAAGCAAGTAAGCCAACCTGTTACTGTCACAGACAATATAAAATCTTGAACTCAGAACATCAGTTTCAGTGGTTTAGAGTGCTGAGCAAATAATTCCTCTGTCAAGATAGAGCAGGATTAGTTTGCTTGTTTCAACACCAGTCATCCAAATCACTTTCAGACAAGTCAATTTATTTTTTTATCAGCTAATTCAGTCCATACACACATCTAATTTATTTTGAAAATCGATTTTAGTCATAGATTAAGGGCAATGTCATGAAGTAAAGCTGCTTGTAATTATGGGAACTACTGAGTGTGTGTGTGAGCACAACCAGAAAATGAAGTTAAAAAAATGTGTCATTTATTAAAGACTTTTTGAGTTTTCTTAGTTCATAGGAGAGAACAGCAGTTCTTGGGATGACTTTTTTCCAAGATGGAAAATTAAATAAAACCTAATTATTTATTTTTGTTTTACTCATTCTCAGCTGCAGATTGCACATATTGTATATTTTTTAGGAGTTGTTTAATAACCTGTGTGGCAAGTCATGAAACATAAAATGCTTTAAAAGGCTTTTCTTACAGATAACCTGGTCTTGCAGCACTGCAGCATCTCAAACTTTAATGAGATGGCACAGAGTAGGTAAAGTTCAATAAATGAAGTTATAGCAAGAATAGTAATTCCTTCTTTCTTCTTTCTTTCTACTGAGTCTAATCTCTTGTGTACTGTAAACTCAAAGGGAGATTCTTGACATAAAGTGTGGGATTTAACTCGGTTAATTTTAAAAGTTAGGAATTTTGTCCAAACCAGTCATATGGGCTTTCTTTATAGGGATCAGTTAAGCATTTCCAGCAGGTAATTTGGATATCCTGTCCTCTCTTCATCAACTAGAGGGAAAGCTGAAAACTGCATCACGTACTTAACCCTTAGATGGTTAAAATAAAGCACAGTGAATCTTCCCATAAGAGAGTCTGGATTTACCTGACTGTAGCTGTCCAGCATGACCTGGAGTCTCTCAGATGAGCCCACAGGCCAAAGCCTACTCCTGGCACTGAACCCAGACCCCAAGCCTCCTCCTGGAGCTGAACGCTTTGAGGTAGCTGTAACACCATCACTAGTGAAAACAGGAAAGCTAATAGCAATTTTTCTCCCATTTCTTCAAGTGTTAAGATGCAGGAGCAAGGGTACAATGATGGCACAGCCCACTCCCATAACTGATGAGGGGCCTATTATTATACACTTGATTTTACTTCCTTTGCAGTGGCATTTAGAAATCTCTGTGGAAGGTCAGGGAGCACGTGGTCAGGCAGTACTAAGAAAACAGTCCTTGCCCTAAATAAATCATTATTCTACACTAGTGCAGCACTAGAAGTGCAACTGCACTTTCTGCTCCTTGTTCTGCAGGGTTCAGACACCAAAAGAACACAGAGAAGGTCAAGCATGAAGAGATACTATTGTTCTTACACCCTCACATATCCAAAGATAACAGCATACCTCTTCCTTCTTGGCCAAAATGTAGTACATGTCATAGAAATATACGTTTTTTCCATGAACCTTATGAAGAAATTTCCATGATACCAGATAACTCGTCAGTTTCTTTTACAAATTTTCCAAACTTTTTTTTTTTTTAATGCAATACCTCTACGTATAATTTACTGCCAGCAGACATACCACATGTGGATCTATAAATAATAAATCTCAAACTGTAGGTTTAAACTATGAAGTTCCTGGGGACACAAGTACTGCCTCTTTGGGTATCTGCCTTCAGATATTTGGGTATCTGTCTTCATGGGACTGTAAAGTCAGGAGGGCTTTCCCAAATCCAGTTATGAAGCAGAATTTAGCGCTCAGATTAAATATGACATTAGATACGACAAATAGGTATGTGTGAAGCTGAAGACAGCTCCTGAGTTCAGCAGTTTTCTGTTTTATGAAAGATGGGGCATCCACAACTTTTCTGGGCAACCTGTTCAAGTGTCTCACCACCCTCACAGTAAAGAATTTCTTCCTCATAGCTAGTCTAAATCTCACCTCTTCCAATTTAAATCCATTGCCCCTCGTCCTGTCACTTCATGCCCTTGTAAAAAGTCCCTCCCCGTCTCTCCTGTAGGCCCCCTTTAAGAACTGGAAGGCCGCTATAAGGCCGCCCCAGAGCCTTCTCTTCTCCAGGGTCAACAACCCCAACTCTCTCAGCCTGGCCTCATAGGGGAGGTGCTCCAGCCCTCTGGTCTTCTTTGTGGACCTCCTCTGGACCTGCTCCAACAGCTCAACATCCTTCTTCTAATTGTAAGCATTGTTAGACATTGGAAAAGATTTGCTAAAATAAATTATCAGGTCTTAATTAGAATCATGGAATCGTAGAATGGTTTGGCTTGGAAAGGACCTTTAAAGGTCCAACACACCTACAGTGAGCAGGGACATCTCAAAGGGTTGCTCAGAGCCCTCTCCAACCTGGCCTTGAATGTTTCCAGGGATCTACCACCTCTCTGAGGAACCCTTTCCAGTGTTTCACCACCCTAATTGTAAGCAATTTCTTCCTTATATCTACTCTGAACCTACCGTCTTTTAGTTTAAAACCATTACCCCTTGTCCTATCACTACAAGCCCTGATAAAAGGTCTGTGCCCATCTTTCTTTATAAGTACAGAAAGTCTGCAATGAGGTCTCCCTGGAGCCTTCTCTTCTCCAGGCTGAAAAAACCCAACTCGCTCAGCCTGTCTTCATAGGAGAGGTGCTCCATCCCTCTGATCATTTTTGTGGCCCTCCTCTGAACCTGTTCCAACAGGTCCATGTCTTTCCTGTGCTGAGGACCACAGAGCTGGATGCAGTACTCCAGGTGGGGTCTCACCAGAACAGAATAGAGGAGCAACCTTTATTGGAGGGTTTTTAGAATCAGTCAAAAAGACACCTTTTGAGATGATTCGATGTGGCAGATTTGGTAGGATCTACCAAGACCAGGTAGGGAGGAATATCAGGTAAACAGTCAGCCTTTTTAGTGATTTTTGCAATAAATAAAAAAAGAAAAAGCAGCACATTTCCTGTATTTAAAAGGATTAAAATTCATGTATTCAGGAAAATAAAAAATAAAAAAAATGAAGACATTTTTGCCCTGGATATTAGGAGTACATACGTCTTGTGTCAAGTCTTGGGCAGGCTGGGATGACCCAGACATGAAAACTCTAGATAATGAGAAATTTGACAAAAGCCTGTTGTCACAGTGGGGGTAACACCAAACCAGGAAAACACAACCGATAAGCAATCTTCTGAACAACTAATACAATAATTCAGATATTAAAACACAGAGTATTTTTTTAGAGAACATGTTTTCTAACATTGTTTAACAGGGCTGGATGGGAAAGAAGTTGGGAAGAGTGAAGAAGTCGAGTTCTGTGTGTGTACGTTCACGTGCAGCTGAGCGCTGCTCACCCTTTCCTGGATGGTACAAATTTCCAACACTTTTACTTAAGCAATACAACAGGAGTGTATATGGGCTGGAAAAGCCTCTTTGTCTCTACATTCTTACAGTAGTGTTTACCATGCAAAATTAAGTCATTCAAAAGCTAGTGCACTTTTAAAAAAGTAGGTTTTTATGGAAAAGTTGGACATTTCCTGAATTAAAGATACACAGAGTTAGGATGCACTGAATAAGCCTTTTTATTCTGCCTTTCTTTTCCCCCTTCTGATGACATTTCTTGAGATGACTTGAAAATGACTGCCTCAGGTGTTTTCTGATTGTTATTTTCAGACATCTTCTTGGTATCTTTTTTTTTTAATGTGTTGGATATTTGATATGATCTCTTACAGGCTTGTTCAGGGACATAAAGGTGTACTAATATAATTTTGTAGCTCATCTGCAAGTAGTGCAGATGGCTTTCAGATATATCTATCTTACTTAGGCAGTGGTTCTTTCAGATGGTTCAGTTAATAAGACAACTTTTTTCCAAGCAGAAGGTGAAAGCTTATACCCCTGCTCTTACTCCACCCTTTGCACCAGCACGGGTCTTCATCGGTGAATAAATTTGCCTTACTAAGCTGGCAGAAATCTAACCCAGAAAGCTGTAAGTTAGTAGATTTCCACCCTCTTTAGCTAGCAGCTGCCTAAGAAGTCAGACAAGCATGAGAGGTGTTACAGAAATGCCTAGAGGGTGAATGACTCTGCCCAGCTGAAGAGTATCACTTGAGAAAGGGGTGACAGGGCCACCTTCCAGCAGCATTGGTTCTTATACGGGATTCAGCCATGTAGAGTTTTTCTTGATCTTTGCAAAGGCTTCCTAATACATTTTAGCACTGCTGAAAAGTCTGAATCTTGTTTGCAGAATTCACTGAAGAATGCTTCAAATAATCAGAATTAGATTATAGCTTTTGGTCCAAATAAAAATATAAATAACAAGAAATTTATGAAGAAAATAGGGCAGTAAAGATGTTTGAGAGGTCATAAATTCCATTCTCATGTCTAAAGCAGGACTCGAACTGATGAAATGTGCTTTTCTTCTCATCCACAGTTTATCTAACACATCCATTTCCTTCTTCCTTTCCCTAGGTTTACTTCTGCCCTTTTCTTGTAGGTTCAACTTCAGTCAACCTATCTTTTTCCTTGTACTCTCAGTCTGCCCTTCCTCACTCTCTGAGCTTAGTCACACAGGCATGGTACTTCACTTAGTGTGAACATTTCCTGCTGGTCTTTTCACAAACCCTGTCTCTTCCCTTTTCTCCCCCATGCTGTTTACATGTCAGCGGTCGACACTAGCTTACAACTGAGAATGAAAAGTTTATTGGTTGCCACACCTGACATGCAGTCTGCGCACCTTTCTCTGCTCAGCCAGACATCTGAAACCAGATTCATAACAGATTGCAGCAGAAGTGCTATTATAAAGCATATTTGATATGTGTGAGAAACAGACATTCACTCAGTATAATTAAAAGTGCTGGCAGTATTAAAAATGCCTAAGTGGTCTGTAACATCATTTGAGTCTTGAGGTGGAAAGAGTCAGCTGCATATGATATGGCTATTTGCTGCTAGAGGCTGTTGTTATTCTGTATTCATATTTAAGAACTGCACAGAAACTGCCATCGTCATTTCAGGCTCTGAGCAAATACGTGATTCTTGCCTTTTCAATCTGAAATTACTCCTTCTTTTGATCTAGCAATATGTAGATTTTTACAGTGTTGTGCTTTAAACTATCAAAGAAAGCAGACCATTTTTCAAAAGCTCTGTCTTTTTTTTCTAGTTGCTCTTCTATGCTTCTTTGAAAGACTTCTCATTAAATGAATTACTTTTTAAAAATTATGTTGCCTGACTCTGTGTGTCGCAGTATAACAGTGTGTCCTGGTTTCGGACATAGCACAGTGCCTTCTGGACCTGCTCCTGTCTGCAAAGGAAACTGATTTTTTCCCCAAACTTGAACTGGAAAGGGAGCTTACTTTTTATCTGTAATCAGTTTGCTGCTAATGCTGGAAGCCAGTGTCTATCTATGAATATAGAACTATAGCTAACATAGAATATAGAACTATAGCTTCCATAGCTAACTATGGAAGGATTGTTTTATATCTATATAATTTTTTAACACTGGCATATTTTACATTCTTTAGTTATATAGATAGATACTTTCTTCTCTTTTAGGTTTTATAAAACCTGCCTAATTTAGTCTAAAATGTTTTATAACCAAAGGCAAGAATTTTAAGGGGATGAGTACCAAATCATAGTTTGATTTAAAGACATTCATCTGTTACATTGCCAGTTTATCTCTTGATCTGTGAAGATTTTTTAAATGTAGCATTACAAGACATGGAGTGGATTTTTATAGGCAGCACAGATACTATTGCATAATTTCCCCCCAGTGTTCCACCTTTGCTCCTGGTCTTTCTTTTACAGACCCCAAAGAGTAGTCTTGTACATTTGGAGGAGATAAAGAAGAAGGGAAAGCAGCAAGGGTGGGCAGAGCCTGTAACCTTTACAATAGCATCAGTAAATGGAGGATAAAGATTTTAAAAAATAGTTTGTTGTCAGGCCTGTTTGACATTTATTCACCTTTAAGTGCTTGACATTACAAACTTAATTTTTTTTTTGATGTGGAGCTTTTTTAAATTTTATTTTGGAGGAGAGGGAGTTAACATATACATATACCTAAGTGTGAAAGGAAGGACAGAAATAGATTCTGTAAACAATGTAATTCTCAGTTGTGATCTCCAACATTAGTTTTTCTTTGTCTGATGCAATAAAATTTCTTTACAAATGCATAGAACCATTGGAGCTGGCTAGGTTATAAGATAAGAAACACAATGTTTGGACAGTTGTTTTGCATCTGAACCTGTTCAATGAGAATTTGCTTGCCTCTGTGAAATAAGTTGGTCTCACTGCATTCCTAAAGGATGTATCTTCAGTTCATTATTATCTCCATCAAATAATTGATGATGTCAGTGGAGAAGGCAGAGAAGGTAGTTTTACAGAAACATAGTTTAAATTACTTTTGTTCTCAGAGGGCAGGAATGAAGCAGGAGTCAGTGAAGGAAGCCCAGCACTTCTGTTATCCATACTGCTCTGGTTTTGTTGATGCATATAAAACTTGGTTTTGCAGGGCTCACTATTTAGCCTTCACATTTTTAATATGGAAGGTGTGATGTAAATTCATCTTCAGTTTGCCTACTAATTAAAAAAATATTAATTTCAAACTCTTTTTCAGAGGAAGGAAACAAAGGTTATGGACCTGTTTTTGAGGAGCAACCCATTGATACCATCTACCCGGAAGAATCTTCAGATGGACAGGTTTCAATGAACTGCAGGGCTCGAGCAATTCCTTTTCCTACTTACAGGTAACTCTTGTTTTGATTTTCAGGCTTTGCATATTTTATTCAATGAGTGTTTCAGGTTGTGGTACTAAATGATTGCCTGTCTTAACTGATTGATACAAAGTCTTCAAGGCAAGAGAAAATTGAGAGATTTGCAATTTTTGAGTAAAAATCAACCTTGATTCAGACAGTGATGAAAGTAGTACATTCCTGTTGTGTTAAATGTTTTCAGTTTTTGAAAGGAATATTGATCCAGATGCAAAACCAAAAAATAGTGACCTTTAAAACTAATTAAGAGGCTATCTTTCTAGCTTAGGCTAAGGATGACTGAGGTTCAAGTCCTTGTTCTTCTTGATTCAAAAGAGCTTTTTTATCCTATTTTACTCCGAAAGAAGAAGGGCTGGCTGTTGAACCTGGATATTCTACATCCTATGTTGCTTTTGCATCCACCATGCAGAGAGACACTCATAAATGTGTCAGCTATGCTACTCGTGACATGGAAAGCACTCTTCTGGAAAGTGTTTCAACTAGTTTTAGTAGAGATTCACACATGACCTTTTTCACAATAATTATGTTGTTGTTAGCATGGCAATTCTGCTTCTCTGTGAGAATTCAGAGCATCCATATGAACTTGTCAGCTATTATCTGCTCATTATGTACAGGGAAGTGTGTTTAAGATTGTCACTGTTAAGACCATGACTAATTTACAACGTAGTCATGGGCAGAAAACTGCCGTCATCATACTAAAGTACAGAAGTAGTTTATTGGCAGCAAAAGGGATCCATTTCATTAAATTGTTCTATGATCCTGTGATCTGCCACTGACACTAACGTGTGTTCCTAGACTCTGACCTTTAAGACAGAAAAAGCAGTTGAGTCTGCTGGCCATTCTTTTTAATCTGTTACAATATTTTTGTCAGCTATGGTATTCTTCCATCAAAACAGCTAAACTAGTCTTCGTTGCCTTTTTAAAAAATACTCTTACAGGTTGTCTGCGTATACTGTCTACAAGACTATGTAGACATACCATCTATGGAGTGATTACAGGCTCTACATGAATTTTAGCATTATTCTTTATCTGTCATGGGCTATGCAAAATCTGAACTAGTAAAGTCATTCTGGAAGAATGCCTCTCACCTCCAGAGCTCTTCTATGTAGGAACAGATCTGACAATTACTGCTGATAGCTGATGTGGTGATAATTGCAATACAGAATAAGGCCACTTTCCTTATTTCCTGTCACCATTGTTTTAGTCTACCTTAACATATTGTCTTCATTTCT
Organism: Pterocles gutturalis; assembly: GCF_000699245.1. Lineage (NCBI taxonomy): Eukaryota > Metazoa > Chordata > Aves > Pterocliformes > Pteroclidae > Pterocles > Pterocles gutturalis. The sequence goes on along the minus strand of NW_010127836.1, from coordinate 31,735 downwards.
TAGCCCTCCAACAGTTCATGAGCCAAAATTCTCCTGTTTCAGAGGTAGATAAGTCCTTTTGTTTCTTCTGACCATTCACCTTCTAGTCTTCTTTAAGAAGTTCTTTACTTTCACTGTTTGTTAGGTATTCATCCACTCTTCCTTCTGTATTTGGTGGTTCTTCACCTTCACTAAAGTTCAAATACTCATTGCAGTTTCTGGGACTCTATTTTTTACCCCTGTCATTGCTGGAGCCTTCCGACACTGCTGTGAAAGGCAACATACTTTCATGGGGACAAGATATGAGTCCTTTAGTCCCCAGTCCTGTCTGCAAATCATGGACCTCAGATTACTGCACTGTTTCTCCTGAAATGACCTTTTATGCGAATACACACTGCTGATTGTGAGTGACCTTTTTCTGTAGTGCTCCTGCCATCTTTAGAGATTTCATAGGTCTCTTGGTGGTTCTAGCATTTCTAAGGTTTCTTCAAACACCTCTCTTTCTGTAGGCTCCCTTCAGATGTAGCCTCTTGGGTGTTTCCTAATGCACCTGTAGGTATCTTTATATGTATATTCCTGCAGTTTTACATCTGAGCTGGAAGAAACTCAAACCAGCCTTGGAGAAAGAGAAGGCAGAGAGATAACTACACATTTTACTAACATACCGTCCCAAGCTTCTAGGCAGTTCATAGGAAAAAAAACAAACAAATATTTTTTACCATCTCTAAAGAGATACATCTTTTAAATTCAGTGTGTCCAACTGGGTGTCATAAGGCATCTTACTTTTCATTCTCACGTGTGAGAAACACTATGCATGAAAGAGAAACACTCACCAGCTGAACCTGATGAGAAGTACCCATGTAAATGAAGTTACCCACAAATACAGCTTTTGTGGAGTGAAGGAGCTGCCATTTAAGAGGCAAGGTTTGAGCAAGAAGATCACATGACTGTCTTGGTTAAGGTTAATTTTTTATACTGCAGAGTAACCCTGTTTTACAAATGAACATAAATTAATACTGTACTCAGAGAATAAGTAATAAAAATATAATTCTTCTTTTTTTCTCTTTAATAAATTCTGAAAAAAAAACTATTTTTAATTCATACTCTTCACAGTTACACTTTTTGTGCAATGTTTTTCTGATCTTCTTCATTGCAGCAAAGCTGTCCTTTTGACAGTTATTCCTAGGTATTTCTGAACAGGGGATTTATTTGTGATACAGACATGTAATGTGTCTCAGGACTGTAAAAGCTAAATGGTATTTACTGCATCTTGAAAATCCTACCATTTCATTATTTATTTTTATTTTTTATTTATTTTTTTAAAACCACTTCTGTTTCTTTCTATGACAATTGCAATTTCAGCCTCTACATGAGTATTCTGTATGTTTCGGTACAGTGTTTCACTAAGGAAGGAACACATAGGGTATACACTCGCATTTTCAAACACTAGTGCCTATACTTACCTTGTGATAAAAAATTATTTACACTGCAAGAATATTACCATGTTTAAATGTATTTAAGTTGCATCTTTCCTATTTGTGCTCAGGAAATGTGTAATTCCTTTCAGAGAAGGTTATGGGCTCCCCCTTGTGGACACAGTAATAGATATAAACCTAAATGATGAATACTGCTTCCCACGCCTTGTGTTGTAATTTTGTTGAAATCAGTAGAAGTCAGTAAGGGCCAGACCTGATCCACTTAGTTCCTCTCGTAGTCCCTGAACTGAAAGTTACAGTGACTCAGAGGACTGCCTGTGGGGTTTTACAGTGATTCAGGTGGGAGTGTCCAGCAATTGTTTTAATGTAGTAAGTGTGCCTTTTCCACAGGCTTCACTAGCACTGGCTTTATGAAACATTTTCATCCCCTACAGCAAGTTTGCAAAAAGCTCTTAAAAATTTCATTAGTCCATACTTCAAAGGTGCAGAGGGAGTATAAGTTGGGTACTGAGCTGTTGGAGAGTAGTGTAGGGGAGAGGGACCTGGGGGTCCTTGTGGACAGCAGGATGACCATGAGCCAGCACTGTGCCCTCGTGGCCAAGAAGGCCAATGGCATCCTGGGGTGTATCAGAAGGGGGGTGGTCAGTAGGTCGAGAGAGGTTCTCCTCCCCCTCTACTCTGCCCTGGTGAGACCGCATCTGGAATATTGTGTCCAGTTCTGGGCCCCTCAGTTCAAGAGGGACAGGGAACTGCTGGAGAGAGTCCAGCGCAGAGCCACAAAGATGATTAAGGGAATGGAGCATCTCCCTTATGAGGAAAGGCTGAGGGAGCTGGGTCTCTTTAGCCTGGAAAAGAGGAGACTGAGGGGTGACCTAATCAATGTTTATAAATATGTAAAGGGTGAGTGTCAGGAGGATGGAGCCAGGCTCTTCTCTGACATCCAGTGATAGGACAAGGGGCAGTGGGTTCAAGCTGGAACATAGGAGGTTCCACTTGAATATGAGAAAAAACTTCTTCACGGTGAGGGTGACAGAGCACTGGAACAGGCTGCCCAGAGAGGTTGTGGAGTCTCCTTCTCTGGAGACATTCAAAGCCCGCCTGGATGCGTTCCTGTGTGATCTGGTCTAGGTGTTCCTGCTCCGGCAGGGGGATTGGACTAGATGATCTTTCGAGGTCCCTTCCAATCTCTAACATTCTGTGATTCTGTGATTTTCTTAGCTAGTTTTGCCTTAGATAACTATTTGAGAATATGTTTATAATCCCAGTGCTTGGTCACTAGCTAGTTCACTCACATCTGGCTCAACTATCCTGTACTGTATGGCCAACAATCAGGCTTTAACCTATGTCACATCTTCACAAGGCTGAAGCAGACTGAGACTGTTACATTTAAAAGACCAATAAAGTTTGTCAAATCTGTGGCTCTTGCTGCAGAAAACTTTAAAGCATATATAGAAGTATATTAATAGCTTCCTGTGTGTAGTTTATGGCAGCTTATGAAGTATTTTTCAAATCGTATTTCTTACTAGGTTTATTCTTCTGGGCCAAATCTTACATCTGGCTTTTCTTTTTTAATAGGTGGAAGCTCAACAACTGGGATATTGATTTAACAAAGGATCGCTACAGTATGGTGGGAGGCAGACTTGTTATCAATAATCCAGAGAAATCAAGGGATGCTGGAAAATATGTCTGTGTAGTGTCAAATATCTTTGGAACTGTCAGAAGCAGCGAAGCCACTCTGAGTTTTGGATGTAAGCTGATGTTTACGTCAAAATGTAGAAATGTTACTGTTAGCCTGAAATGCCCAATGTTTTACACTGTAGTGTCTTCTGCTAACATGTGCTATAGCTCTATTACTCAGTGAAAACAGTGTCTTAAGCGCTTTAGTCTGCAAAGATCAACACAAAATAAGTTTTGTAAGCATTTTATATTCTTTAGCATTTGGCTGACATGACAACCTTCTCAGTGAGTTATTGGTAAATTATTAATTGAAGAGACTTGTGGAGCCAGATCCTGAGATAATAATGTCCAGACTCTTTTTAAATCATGGTAGGACCTGAGGGGAAATAGTCACAGCATAGAGACTGTGAAAGTGGGGGCATATGGTGATGAGGCGCTGCTGCTGTGCAAACACAACTGGGATGCCTGCAGGACGAAGGCATGGCACTCGCTAGTAAAGCATGTTCCCTGGCTCATAGGCTGTGATGAAGACCCTGCTGGGGGACATCTCTGTCAGCTTTACACATTCATGAACTAGCTTTGGGAATGAATGCATATGCACAGACCTGCACTGTCAGCAATACATGCACTGTGAAAAACTGATGGACTACAGGAAGAGTAATGTAAAATTTTACTGACTGGAGACAGAGTTTGGGATTTTTATTTTATTTTGCCTTAAGGTGCTTTTTTCCCTGGATGTATTTTTTTCATCAGAGGACAAAAAAGGAATCCACAAAAAAAGGAATCCACTCTTACTGGTGACCGTTCACAAAGCCCTGTGTGCCCTTTAATCCTGACATTAAATGCTTAGTGGCCCTCATGTCTTTCTTTTCTTTACTGTATAAGATCAGAGAATAAATGAAAAGTTCTGCTTTCTGCTAGTAATTATAAGACTGTGGGATCAAATATATCAAGGAAACTGAGAGGCTACAATGAGCTGATGGATCACATCATAGTTGATTAGTCTTCATCTGTATTTTACCCAGTGTATTTTCTAGAATGAATAGAAGGTCAGGGTATTATTTCCTTCTAATGAAGATGACATCAAAATTCAGTTTATAGGATATTTATTTATACCTAAAACAGGCATCAGTGGTGCCAGTCCTGAATGACCAGTAGGATAAAAGCTGCAACAATAGCTGTAGCTACTTCAAATTAAACCAATACACATAATAGATGGAAAAAGCAGAATCAAAACAGTCTGAGGCATGTTTTCCTGCCTACCAGCTCACAGTCTGCATGAGCTGAATGTTGATAGTGTACTGGACAGTTATACTGAACAGAACCCTAACATATAATGCTTAAATTTTTAAATTATAACAGGGAATAGAAGTGAAGATAGCTGGAAACTGATAAATACTTGTTTTAAAAATGGTACTGTAATTCTTCTTTACACTGTTGTATTGCTTCCCATGTGAAACCACTGTCTTTAAGAGAGCTGGTCTTTTTAGATCCAGGGCTTTACAACCCATTAATATCTTTTTTAGCTGTTATACACGTACACCTGAAGGAAGGAATTCTACCCTGCAGGAATATTAGTGGCTTTTGGTGTGTGCTGAGCAAAATCAGAAGGTGATTATAGTGAACAGTGATATACTGTTCTATTTGCTAAGAAACAGTTTCAGAATAGTAAAACACAGCAATTTCATAGCAGAGAGGCTGAAAGAACGACAGAGACGTTTCCATGTTCTCTAGATATTAACTGTATGCACATAGGAGTGCAATGATTATGCTAATTCTTTCATTCTAGATAAAAATGAACAACTTCCAATTAAGAGTTCATGGAATCGCACTTACTATAATTATTGAGTAATAATCTAGCAGTGCTTACGCAAACAAGATATCAAGACCCAATCAGAGTATAGAGCATTTCGTAAGTGGGAATAAGGTATACAATTACATCTCAGTAATTGTATGACTTCTCTGCACCTGGCATAGACCATTCTGTTTCAGGACTAACATAATGTTTTACATATGCAAATTGGCTGTCCTATTCCATGTCTATAAATTTGCAGTGGCTGTCCCAAAGTTTCAATGGTTATTCAAGAATGCAATAAACAAGATGTCTAAACTTAAAATGTAAACTTAAAATAGCTAAAAAAACTTTAAAACAATGGTACCTTTTCCTTTCATCAAACCCTACACCATCCATATACAAAGCAGTATCAAATAAGCAACACATTTGTTGCTAATGATTGTAATTTTTAATTTTTTTCCTCTTTCTGCAAAAGATTTTAAACACTAAACTGTTCCAAAGAAAGCAGAAATGAATAATACTGGCAAGTTTACAAGATGATCAGAAGGTCTACAAGAAGGAAATTGATGTTTGCGGGAGAGTTCGGTCAATATTTTGAAGACAGAAAGTAGTTATGTAGTAAGGTCCATGCTGGCAAATGGAATGGGAATGTACTCAAACTACTGCTGATGTTGTGTGATTACAGGTATTCCACTCTGTGTGAAGAGCCTCCTTGGCTTCAGTTACAAAACCTGTCTGGTCAAATGGCTAATTCTTACTAAGTCAGTCTGGTATACTTAATTTCTTTTTTTCAAAGAATAATATACAAAATTAATTGGGAACTAGTTGTGGAGAACTGAATACATTAATTGCACTAAGGCACAGGGTAAAATTATAAAAACTAATAATCACAAGTCCTTAGAATGGCCTGATACAACACCTACCATTTGGGCATTGATCCAGTCAAGATCCAGTCAGTCACTGTAAGGATCTGTATTATCTTCTGGTCTGTTTGAGCAGAATAAACATTAGTATTTCAGAAGCTGGGAGAGGGGTCTTTCCCTGGACACTGACATAACTCTCCTAGAGTTTTTTTCATGCATTTGAAAAAAGGTCATGACATTTGCTTCCTAGGTTCTTGTAGCCATTCAGGTCTGACAGCTGTGGTTGGCCTTGGAGGAATCCTTTACCTGTACCGTATTTAGTAAACGTAGCAGTTGTTACAAAGTTAAGGAGTTAATTATTTTTAAATAATGCAAAGTGTCTGCTGGAGCTGTCTAACGATACATTACAATTTACAGTAGTGAATAGCCTCTGTTTAATAATCGTCTACTTAATCTCTTTTTGTATGTAGCTCTGGCCTGATTTTTTCTTTGTTGTTTCTGGCTGGCTGCTCGTGAACTTAAGTTTTAGTTAGATCTCAGAGCCAGCCTTGGGAATTTAGTAGAACTGGATAGCTGCCTGCCATTGAAGAAAGCTGAAGTAGTCTGAAGGAAGTTAGCTTAGATGATTTCTGTGGCTGTGCACTTGGCTCTTATGGATGTATTGGTTCCACCACAGTAGCACTAAAATCAGGACTCCAGTCGAGATCTCTACAATCTCACTGCGCTTAGTGACATGGAGAAGCTTCACAAGAGATGTTCCCTGCCTCAAGATGTTTAGAGTTTAATTTCAGACTGGATACAGAAAATGAGAGTGAAAAGAAGCAGAAAAGTGCAATTATTGACCTACTTCAAGTTACTCATGCAACCGTTGTCTTATCACTGCAGATAACATTGCTGTTCTCCCACAGTCTGTGGGGTGATGTGCAGCTCCATGTAGGACTTATTTTTATCCTCATACAACAGTCCCTTTACCCTGCTGCATGGAGGTTGGTTTAAAGAGGGTCAGCTAAGGTTTCTCCTGGGATCAGAGCCACTTCTGTCCCAAGCCTCTGGCACAAAAGATGTGTCTGAGCTAATTTCTTGCCAGCCCTCGGCTGCTGGAGTTGTCAGGGAGGGCAGCCAGGTCATTTGAGAGAAGCCACTTGAAGTTACAGTAAAGAATTAAACTCACATTTTGGAGAAGCCAGTTGAAAGAAAACCTAAAATCCTTTTTCCTTTCTCTTCCTGGGATTCCTTCTTCAAATGTAGCTCATCTGACTACTCTTAGGGATACATTCTTCACCACTTTTTTTTTTTCCTGGCATTTGTGATTATGATGACTAAAATATTGTAAAAAATTAATTGCACTTGATAATAAGAAAGTTAAACAGAGCAAAACTGGCATTATGGGTTCACAGGTGTCTGTCTGCCGGATATTGTTGTATTTATCTCTACAGGGCTGAAAATAACAATAATAAAAAATGTATTGTAGTGAAAACCCCACAGTTTTCCTCCCTTCCCTTTTTTTAAACTAGATCTGGATCCCTTTCCACCTGAGGAACGCTATGAGGTTAAAGTGCGAGAAGGTGTTGGAGCAGTGCTTCTTTGTGAGCCCCCTTACCACTACCCAGGTAATTCAGCTCAAAGTGATTAATTTTCAACTGCTTAAGAGTGCAAGACAAGCTAACGTTTATATTTAAAAAATTCATTTAAGTTTACTTAAACAGTAACTTCTATGTAGCTTGAGAATCACTATTAAGGTTAGGTTTCCATTTTGAATACATGCTTGTAGTTGGCCATATGTAAAGGATATTGTTGAATTTGCAAACAGTTTTTGATGTTACAAATAGCGTGACTCAAACTAATCTGAATAATGGAGGGGAGGCTTGGCCTACCATTAAAGACCTGAGTACATGTCATTGTGTCACTATCATCTCAGACTTTCTGCGGGCCCTGTCCAAGGCAAGGGCCTCAGCTTCTCAGTGGGGTCAGAGCAAGACCCAACTGCCTGTCTTCGCCCCCGTCTCTCTGGTTCCTGTGGGAGGGCTGTGCCCAAGGGGAGCCATGCACACAGTAGCTGTATCCACAGTAATCTGCACTCATGGGAGCAGTACCCCGATGTTCAGTGTAGACAGATATTAGTTGGCTGCTGAGACATGCATATTCTGTCTCACATACCTGACTCTCCCAGAGAAAAGATCCATAAGCTAGAAACCAGAGTGAAGTAATTTATATGCAGACAGTATTCCATGGTTTAAGTAGCTAGTAGTATTGTTTTTTAATATTGACTGGAAAATATTTTCCTCCAGATGATCTCAGTTATCGCTGGCTTCTAAATGAGTTCCCGGTATTCATTACTTTGGACAAACGACGATTTGTGTCACAGACGAATGGCAATCTCTACATTGCAAATGTAGAAGCGTCAGATAAGGGCAATTATTCGTGTTTTGTGTCCAGTCCTTCAATAACAAAGAGTGTATTCAGTAAATTTATTCCACTTATTCCACAGTCTGATCGTAAGTATTTCTTGGAAATACTGTGTACATGCAATGTTCTATCCATATTTTAATTTTGCTCATTTATTACTACTTCCAGCTCTGTGAGGAGAATTATGTGGCAAGTTTTAATGGCTACTGCCCAGTGTTATTTAGCTTTCCTCATACAGAGATCCAAATCATTCCAATCCCGAATGAAAACTCTGTGAAGGGAATGTCCCTGGATTCATTCACAAATTTCCTTTCATATCACTGAGAATAGAGTTCTCATCCCCAGAGTCCCCATCTCTTTTATGTGATAAGCCCCTGTACTCATCCTGAAAACTTTAGTATCTTTTCTGGTCTTGGCACTCATTCAAAGGGGTATGACTGAAAAGCAGAAACTTTATGTAAAAGTTGATAAGCAGCTTCAGGAATTATTTTTTTTCCCAGGAAATTCCCCATGAAAATGGAAAATCATTTTCCTCTGGTGAAATTTCTTAACCAAAAGTGGCCTAAGGGCTTTGTGTCTTATGGCCAATCCCCTAAGACACCTATGTGGCTTTGTGTCACTAGGTTGTTCTCTGCCATTTTTTCATAAAAACTGCATGTTTTCCAAATGGTAACCAAGTTCCCTCTTCTAGTGACTTCAGACTGTCAATCACTAGAGTCTCATAAATTGATCATCAGGATTTATCTGTTAAATTTCCCATAATACAGTGAAGAACTGTGATTGAATTTGGGTAATTACAAATCAGTGATCTTTGTCCAAATTTTCCATGGCCAATACTCACACTGAGATCTTAATCTAGAAGAACTGCAAGAGGAGTCCTACAGGGATCACCAGTAGGTAGATTTGATTACATTTGCATCCCTGTGCCCTAATTAAGCTGTAGATTTGCTGGCTCTAGCTCCTTCATGCACTCACTAAGATAATATTGAGCTTAAATTCACAATCATTCAAAATATTCCATCCAATAAAAGCATCTGTGGAAAACAGAGACTGAGGCTTTTTTTCTACCCCCCTACATGGTACACCATCACACTTAAAATGCAAGTAAATGAGTTTATGTTAAAGCATTGTACTATAAAAAATGTTAGGCATTACTGATCAGAGAAAGATAACTAGTTGCTGAGTAAAACAGTTCTGCCTTACTATTAAAAGTTCAGTGCTAAATCATACTTTATGGATGGCCAGGCTATTTATTCACTCTAAAGAAGAATTTTAAGAATAGTTTTCTTGAACTACGGAATTTTTAATAGCTATATTAATTTCTGCTGTGCCTTTTCTGAGAATCTTTTTTCATGGTAGGTGCAAAAGTATATCCTGCTGATATCAAGGTGAAGTTCAAGGACACGTATGCTCTCCTGGGGCAAAATGTGACACTGGAGTGTTTTGCTCTTGGGAAGTAAGTATGTTTTAAAAGTTATTGGAGAGCACTGTTTGCTTTCATATTCCAGGGAATGAAAATACACATTTCATCATCAAACACTTTTTTGTAGTCTGCAATTTAACAGCCAGTTCTTGCTGATTTGTACTTTACTGTACGTTTTCAAGTCCGGTTCCTGAACTCAGATGGAGTAAATACCTTGAACCCATGCCAGCCACTGCTGAGATAAGCATGTCTGGTGCAGTTCTTAAGATCTTCAATATTCAGTACGAAGATGAAGGACTTTATGAGTGTGAAGCTGAAAACTATAAAGGAAAAGATAAACATCAAGCAAGAGTTTATGTGCAAGGTAGGTAGAACAATTTTATTCTTCATGATCTATGTTGCTTTTAATTGTGCTGGAAGTATCTGTGTTCTCACACTTGATGCCAGTGCTGACTCATTGCATCATCCTGACACACTGCTGTTCAAATTCATACAGCAAAATGAAAACTCATGTGCTGAATGCCAGGCATAACATTTGTGTATTAATTGAACAACTACTCAGTTTGTCTGGTTGTGATAGCTGCATATACACCTTGACAGAAATGTATGTTAGCTTCAATATAATTATGCATGATGGAAATTAAATATATTTAGAGTAGTTGAGGTGAAAGAACAGCCAGGGAAAAAAAAGAGACCGTTAGATTTGTTATGCTTTCTTGTTTCCTCACTTAATTTGTCTTTTCTGTCTTAGCTCTCTTATTAGCTACGGTCAATTCTTTGTTCTTTCAGCCTTTGTCCCTTCCCCTCATGCCTTTGGTTAAATGGGGCAACCAAAAATTATATCTTATTGCACACAGTGGAATCATCCCAAGTAACCTGACTCCTTAACTGAGACTTATGCCACAAAACTATGACATGAAAAGATCATATGTAACATTTGAATTATGTTCAGAAGATTTTTGTCTCTTTTCATTGACAGTACATAACATTTCCTGAATTAAGATCCTCAGTTAAGTGCTTGAAGTTCAGTGGGATAAATTCAAAATTTGTGTGGGAAGGTTGTTACTGGTTGTTATAGGTAAAGCTAATGAATAGGTTCATTCGCTTAGTAAAGGCTGGGACATTTTCAGTATTAATTTCTTAAATATCTTCTCTGTACCAAGATAATTTTTTTTGGAGAACCTTTCAGTACATAGATGACTGCACAGTTTCATGTAAATTAACTGTCATTTTTATGGCACTACGGAATAATTTCCACAGGTCATTGTAAGCAGTAACATCCTGTATCTTTGGAAATCCATGAAGCATTATTTCAGTTCCATATTCTCTTCTCATAAAAAATAGTTTGATATTATTTTGAGTGTATGTGGTAAGACAAAAACATCTGCATTTCATTCTTTCTTGTGCTGGTGCGTTGCTGAGTTATCATCATTACTTCATATGGCTTCTGAAGTATCATGGAAAAAGCAGTAGAATTAATAGATTGTAATGCTAATTAAATATGTATCTGCTATATTTACAAGTCATCACATTTTTTATTCTTCAGCCTCTCCTGAGTGGGTAGAACATATCAATGACACAGAGAAGGATATAGGCAGTGACCTATACTGGCCTTGTGTAGCTACAGGCAAGCCTATTCCAACAATTAGGTGGTTGAAGAATGGTGTTTCGGTAAGTATATTGCCATAGTCAACACAAGATTGATTGGTTAGCTGATGGAAATTATTTTTTGAAGCACAAATTATTAAAACATTAAAAGAAAATTAATTATAATGATACAAGTATTTCCTGATTCCACTTGCATTAGGGATTAAAATCTATTTTTTAAAGTTTTATCTCAATCTTCTTGGCAGTTTCGAAATGAATTTCTTCAGGCTATTACATATTCAACTCTGAGTTACGAACTTGCCTTTTTACCACGTTTGGGAGGTGGATATCCTTTTTTCTCCAGGCTTTTATGAGTAAATGCTATGTTCTTCTCCCTGGATAAAAAATGTCTATCAGCTTCTCTCTAAAAATAATCCCTTTTACCACATTAAACATGAGTGCATCTAAAAATGTAAGAAAAAATTTAGTAGAGACAAGAGAAGAAAGAATAATTGTTAAATTATCAGTGGTGTTCCTATACCATGTACTTTATCATATTTTTTCTAGCCACAGAATATTGCAAAATTCCATTATTTTCAATGATGTGAAGTTTAAATGAGTGTCATTTGATAATTTAAGTTTATTGCATTGGATATTTTATTTAAATTAAGTAGATTTTCTGTCCAGACATTTCAATAATGTATTTAATATCCACTGCTTAAGCTGTATGATGAGCCATTAAAGAACAAAGAGAATAGAAGAGGGCACAATGTAACACTGCATCTGTTGAGCTGTGGTGACATTGATCTTGGCAAGCAAACAAAAAACAATGAGGCAGTGTTGCTTTGGCTGTGTATCTTAAGAAAAATGTGGGAGGTTGGAGGGAGGACAGGGATATCACCATCTGCCATATGGAGATGGCTTAAACCAGAAAAAACAATGCTGTTTCCTAGCTTCTGTAGTTACTACAAACAAGTAATTTAGCAAGCAAATTGCTTGACGGTCCCCACTGAACTTGACTCTCACTGACAAGATCTGCGTACTGGATTGCAGAAAGTGATGTGTAGTTCTCCATTAGTACACCATTGGTTAATATGATGACATGATTTCCAAATGGAAAATAATTAAATTGTCATGAGAATATAGCTTCTTTCCAAATCAGATATTTTTTAATTAGGCATTTCACTTAGCACAAAACAAAGATTTCTTGTAGTAAAGCTAATGTAAATGTTTTTCAGTAAAGCAGTACAAGAAATATTAATCCTTCAATGTATTCTTTTTTCAGATACATACATAGGATTCTTTTAATCTTCCACTACTCCATGCGCTCCGGTTGACTCATATACAAAGTTCAAAGCTTTTCAGCTTCATTTTCACAAGAAAACAGAATTTATTAACACGATATTTCAGAAACCAATTGATATTTACTTGTAATTTAGAAAATACCCTACCACAATTTGTTCATTTTATACGTTTTTTTAGAAATAGGTCAAATACTTCATTTTGATAATTTTATTTTTATATTAAAACCAAATAATAGAAAATAGTTTATGCTACCTCCCAGAAGAATCTTCTGAAAAACTACCTCATTGGGACTTTGTTTTTTACTGTTGTAAATCGTTGTACATACAATATAACATACTGAACACTTAGCATGGTAAAAAAAAGCTTATGTGCCTAAAATTAATTTAATTTCTTGTTTCTTATTTCTGAATAAGTAGTGTTTGCATTGGTATGGTAACAGTAGATTGAAGGATAGATGTGTCTAGTGCCACTCAGCTATGAATTTTCCAGAAAAATATCAATCAATACTGAATCTTTCTTTAAAAAAAGATGAATGCATTGTCATAAAGACTGAAATGTAACATGGATAAAATAAAATCTCTCTGGCGCCTGAATGTTTTCTGAGGGACTCTCTTCTGAACATTGTCACTAAAAAAAAAAAAAAAAAAAAAAAAAAGAATGTGGATGGCTATGAATTCTTCAGCATACATAGTCTATATGAATATCTTGTTGTTTTATTGATTCTGTGTTTCAGTTCCGGAAAGGTGAACTAAGAATGCAGAGTCTGAGCTTTGACGATGCCGGCATGTACCAATGTATAGCAGAAAACGCGCATGGAATTATTTATGCAAATGCTGAACTGAAGATTGTGGGTCAGTGGGATTATTTGCTCTATTTACTATTTCAGGAATGACTAAGATAGCAGTCATATTTGCAAGCATTGTTTGGTAACAGATTCCTGTGAGGATAAAGCTAAGAACCTCCACTGGATCTTGGTGAGGTGGGGTTTATTTGAGCTCCCTAGCTGCGTTTTGACAACAACTTGAGGAATCAAGTTGAGGAATTTATGAGGAATGTTTGCTGTATTATTTCTGATGTTTGCTAGCTGCTGTTACCCCTCAGAGGAACTGTTAGCGCAGAAATTCTATGAAGCACATACAGTTGCTGGCTCCCCCCTCAAGCTTGCAAAACTGATTGAGAAGTGTTTTCTTTTTTGCTCACCTATGCTCACTCCTCTGTGGGGCAAAATCTGCTATTTAGAAACTATCTTGTCAGTCACCAAGCCTTTGAAGCTCTTCCTCTTCACTCTCACCTTTGCTTTTGCCTTGTACAAACAGTTCAGACCAGCTGCAATATTTGTGAGCAATATAGATGGCTGGATATAGATATTAATCCTTTTTTTTCCTAAAGAACACCCTGTTGAAAGTTTGCCTTTCAGATGCAGAGTGCTCAGGCTTAAAACAATCTGACATTTTACTGATGTCATTAGAGCACTTGTACTCGCTGTATGACATAGCTTTCCTAGGAGATTTCCTGGGTTTTTTCCAACCTCATGTTTTCCTCCAGACTTTCCCAAGAGCTAAACTATTCTTGAATTCCCCAACCCGTTGCACAACAATATTTGTCCTTCACTATTCTTCCATTACTATGTACTCACTAGCAGCCCAGATTACCCAGAAAGGAGCACTTTTTGCATGCATGTTTTTAAAATTCAGTGTTGGTAAGGTGTGGATGTTTATCAGAGTTTTTCTCCATACCACTGTGATTAACTAGCAGCCCTATTTCCTCAATCTATGCATGCACTTGCTGTCATGATTAACAAAGATGGTATGCTGGAATGCAAAATAATTAAAATTTTTTTTTATTTTATTACAAATAAAGAGAAAATTAGTAAGCAAAGGTCTGATCTCAGATACATAAGTGTGGTGCTTGCTACAGGTATGTCTCATTACTCTTGTACATCTGAGAATGCACCTAAGGTCACCTGGCCAAACAGAAGACTACAAAGAGGAAGAAGGGCACAACATTAAGGTTGCTAGAGGGGGGTTAAAACCACTGAAAAGTAAACCCAACTGTTATTTGAAAGTATGATCGAATGAGAAACTTTTTACAGAAGTTGAGCTCTAGGAATCTAGATTTTATTAGGAGTGATAAAAAGGCCTTTGAAAGGGAGGAACTTCCCATTGATTTCTGGGGACTTTGATCTTGTTACATTAAATTTAGATGGAGGTTCAGAGGTAAACAGAAGAAACATCTAGTGCAACACAGCATGGAACTACATAATGATTTTTAGATGACCATCTACTTCTCACCACATCTCTGTATCATTATTATTTTCTTACTGGTCTGAATAATGGACACCTGTATACAATTCGATAGTTCTGTTGCAAACAAATTGTATTCTGCCAAAAAATCACTAACAGCAGTATTCATGTTAATTTTCGATTTCAGCTTCACCTCCTACTTTTGAACTGAACCCTATGAAGAAGAAAATCCTAGCAGCTAAAGGAGGCCGTGTAAAGATTGAATGCAAGCCTAAAGCTGCTCCTAAGCCAAAATTCTCCTGGAGCAAAGGAACAGAATTGCTTGTAAATGGGAGCCGGTTAGTATTGGCTGTTTGTGGACGCTGTGAATCCTAAAACTGCTGCCTTATGTTTCTGTTTATCCTGTGGGCTAGTTCTCACTTTTGCAGAAGTCAAGGGCAGGAGAATGTGTAATTCCAGGAAAACGATATGCCTGATATGTTAATTGCAGTGTGGATCCAAATAGCTAGCAGAGTATCCAATTTTAACCAGGCTGTTTGGTGCTGTTTACATTTCAGAATTGAATTATATCACAAAACTATAAGAAAAATACTGGAATGACTGCAAGTGAATGAAAGTACACTCTCTTGCTCCAACACTGTGAGGCATCTAATCATGACACAGCTTATTTAGATGTTATCCCTCAAGCCCAGTTTAAGGACATCAGTAGGAAACTTCTTAGCCTGGTATGGCCCTTGGACTGCTACCCGTTACTGCTCTTCCATGTTGGTGGTGATGAAACCACAACGCATAGTCCAAGGGCAATCAAAAGAGACTTCAGGGCCTTGGGATGTTTGGTAAGGGAGTGTGGAGAACAGGTTATTTTTTCCCCTCTCTTTCCAGTTGCGGGCAGTGACATTGGAAGAAACCGACAGGCTCAGTCTATTAATACATGGCTCTGTGGCTGGTGCCATCACCACAGTTTTGAGTTTTTTGATAATGGGATCACCTACAAAGCACTAGAATTGCTGCCATAAGATGGGATTCACCTTTCTGAAAGGGGGAAGAAGGTGTTTGCCCACGAGCTAGCAGGGCTCATTGACAGAGCTTTAAACAAGACTTGAAGGTGGACGGGGATAATATCAGCCTTGCCGGTAACAAGCTGTGGGATAACACATGAAGGTTAGAGGGACAGGATGCTAGCAAGGGCCCTCAGCCAGTTGCTCTGAGACTTGCTAGGTACACTGGAGCAGTCTTATGGAGATGAGCCAGGGGCTCCTGAGTTAATAGGAGCAAACACAAATAAAATACCTCAAAGGAATTAAGGAATGTTTCTCTAAGAAGGTGACACAGCCAACAGCCTAACTGAAGTGCCTCTACACCAATGCATGGGCAACAAACAGGAGGAGCTGGAAGCCACCATCCTGATAGAAAGGTACGACCTGCTTGCCATTGCTGAAACCCAGTGGGACAAATCTCATGACTAGAGTGTGGCTGTTGACGGCTACAGGCTGTTAAGAAGGGAGAGGCGAGGAAGGGGGAGTGGAGGCGTTGCCCTCTACATCAAGAACTGGATAGAGTGTGCAGAGCTGTCTCTGAAGAATAGCCATGAGCGGGCTGAAAGCTTATGGGTAAGAATTACAGACCGAGGCAACAAAGGGAAGCTTGTTGTTGGTGTCTACTACAGACTGCCTGATAAAGGTGAGCCTATTGATGAAGCCTTCTTACTCCAGCTACAAGAGGCATCATTGTCATAGGCTTTTGTCCTGCTGGTGGACTTCAACCACCTTGACATCTGCTGGAAAATTTGGACAGCAAGCTCTAGGCAATTCAGGAGACTCCTGACATTCTTAAGCCAGCCCTACCAGAGGGGATGTGATACTTGACCTGTTGGTCACCAACACAAGTGAGCTAATCAGTGACATCAAGATTGGAGGCAGCCTGGCCTGCAGAGTGATCATGCACTGGTGGAATTCACAGTCCTGAAGGATATGGATCAGGGCCTTGAATTTTAGGAAAGCAAACTTCCAGCTGTTCAAGGAACTAGCCAATAGGAACCCCTGGGAAACTTCCCTCTGGGACAAGGGAGCAGAACCAAGCTGGCAGATCTTTAAGGATGCTTTTCATAGAGCACAAGATCTCTTGATCCCCAGGTGTAAGAAATCAGGAAAGGAAGGCAAGAATCTCTTGATGGGCATGGCTGAGTCGAGATCCACAGGTCAACCTAAAGGACAAGAAGGAAATTCACAGGCTGTGGAAGCAGGGACAGGTATGCTGGGAAGAGTGTAGGGGCACTGCCTGATTGTGTAGGGTCAGGAAGGCCAAGATGCGTCCGGAGCTGAACTTGTCAAGGGATGCAAAGAATATTAAGAACAGTTTCTACAGGTATGTCGGCCATAAAAGGAAGATCAAAGAAAGTGTAACCCCCTCATGAGAAAGACTGACAAGCTGGTAACAATTGATGAGGAGAAGGATGAGGTACTCAACAATTTTTTTGCCTCAGTCTTCACTGGCAACCTCTCTTCCCACAGCTCTTGAGTGGATGGACCACAAGATGGAGACTGGGGGAGCAAATCCCTCCCACTGTAAGAGAAGATCAGGTTCATGACCACCCAAGGAACCTGAACATATGAGACCTGACCAGATGGATCCCAGAGTCCTGAGGGAATTGGCTGATATAGTTGCCAAGCCACTCTCCATGACATTTGAAAAGGCATGGCAGTCAGGTGAATTCCCTGGTGACTGGAAAAAGGGGAACATTGGACCTATTTTTAGAAAGGGTAGAAAGGGGGACCCTGGGAACTACCGGCCTGTCAGCTTCACCTCTGTACCTGGGAAGTTCATGGAACAGATCCTCGTAGAAGCTATGCTAAGGCACATGGAGGACAGGGAGGTAATTTGAGACAGCCAGAATGGCTTCACCAAGGGCAAGTCCTGCATGACCAACCTAGTGGCCTTCTATGATGGAGTGACTACATCAGTGGACAAGGGAGGAGCTCCAGATGTCATCTGTCTGGACTTCTGTAAGGCTTTTGACACAGTCCCCCACAACATTCTTCTCTCTGAATTAGAGAGATAAGGATTTAATGGGTGGACTGTTTGGTGGATGAGGAATTGGTTGCACGGTTGCATCTGGAGGGTAGTGGTCAACAGCTCAGTGTCCAGATGAATACTCGTGATGAGTGGTGTCCCTCAGGGGTCTGTATTGGGACCAGGACAGTTTAATATCTTCATCAATGACACAGACAGTGGGATCGAGTGCATCCTCAGCAAGTTTGCAGATGACACCAAGCTGAGTGCTGTGGTTGACATGCCTGAGGGAAGTTGGACGGGATATCATCCAGAGGGACCTGGACAAGCTGGACAAGTGGGCTTGTGAAAACCTCATGAGGTTCAACAAGGCCAAGTGCAAGTCTTGCACTTAAATCAGTGCAACCCCTGGTATCAATACAGACTAGGGGAAGAAGGGTTTGAGAGCAGCCCTGAAGAGAGGAACTTGGGGGTACAGGTGGATGAAAAACCAGACATGAGCAGACAACGTGCGTTTGCAGCCCAGAAGACCAACTGTACCCTGGGCTGCATCAAAAGAAGTGTGGCCAGCACATCAAGGGAGGTGATTCTCCTCCTCTACTCTGCTCTGGTGAGACCCCATCTGGAGTACTGAATCCAGCTCTGGAGTCCTCAGCACAGGAAAGACATGGACCTGTTGGAGTGGGTCCAGAGGAGGGCCACAAAAATTAACAGAGCTGATAGAAGTGCTCTCTTACAAAGAAATACTGAGATGGCTGGGATTTTTCAGCCTGGAGAAGAGCGGGCTCCAGGGAGACCTCATTGCAGCCTTTCAGTACTTAAAGGGAGCTTATAGGAAAGGTGGGGACAAATTTTTTAGCAGGACCTGTAGTGATAGTACGAGGGGTGATGGTTTTAAACTAAAAGAGAGTAGATTAAGAGTAGATATAAGGAAGAATTTTTTTTACTGTGAGGGTGGTGAGACAGTGGAACAGGTTGCCCAGAGAGCTGGTAGATGCCCCATCCCTGGAAACATTCAAGGTCAGGTTGGAGAGGGCTCTGAGCAACCTGATCTAGTTCACAGAATCACAGAATCACAGAATGTTAGAGATTGGAAGGGACCTCGAAAGATCACCTAGTCCAATCCCCCTGCCAGAGCAGGAACACCTAGATCAGCTCACACAGGACACATAGTTCAGTATGTTCCTGCTCATTGCAAGAAGGTTGGACTAGGTGACCTTTAAAGGTCCCTTCCAACCCAAACTATTCTATGATTTTTTACTGTAGGACTGTTTATAAATGCACTAGTCAGATGTGAGCTTCCAAGAGATATTTGTGATTTGTCTCTTCATTTACTACGATTCCTACTGAAGGTATTGCTTTCTAATATAAATAACTAATTTGCTGGGTTTTTTGCACTTTAAATAGCATACGTATCTGGGATGATGGGAGCCTGGAAATTATCAATATCACAAAGCTGGATGAAGGCCGCTACACCTGTTTTGCAGAAAATAACCGAGGGAAAGCTAATAGCACTGGTGTTCTAGAAATGACAGGTAAACCTCTTAATTGCATTAGTTTGTTTCAGGTAGAATCGCTTAATTCAAAGTAACTAATTTTTGCTCTGGCACTGCACTACTTTTGTGAACTATTTTATTTTTTTTCTTTCTAATTTAGTTGCTCATTAAAGAATGAGGTGTGACTTTTCAAGCATACTACTCAGTAGAAACTTGGTGTGTTTGCACTGATGTTAAGATTGTTTCTCAATTTTCAGGGTTGATTTTCCCATAAGAGATTATTAAATTGACACATTTTGATGCATTCATTCAATTTGGGAGTTTAACACTCAGGCTAAGGTGTAATTCTGCAGCCATGACTCAAAGAGAGAAACGGGACTTTTACTTTCTTAGTTTTTCTTTTTTGTTTGGTGGGGGGGAGATGGAAGGTGTTAGCAAGACTGAGAGCGCATTCTGGGGGGGGAGATGGAGGGTGTTAGCAAGACTGAGAGCGCATTGCAGTTAAAGAAACACACATTAAAATGTGTGAGATAGGGGCATGTTACCATATCATTGAACTATTAAATTCCGTTCTTTTATAGGTATTAATATTTACTGATTCTGTACTGGTATTCTTAATTGTATATTTTAAATCTGATGTCAAATAAATAAATAGCTGCAGAATACAGACAGGAAAGATGACATTCACAAACAGCTATGAGTATCAAGTATCACTGATAGTAGAAAAGCCATTTATCAAATACATTTTTTATTGTCTGTTCCAGAAATCATGCTGAATGCCACAATATTGATGTACGAATGTAAGAATTAATCTGTATCATCAGATCTTATGAAAACATTTTTCTATTATACTAAATTTATTGTACCAAATTAATTGTAAGACTTTATTTTGATTCATCAGATTTCTTTAATATTTGCAATTACTTTTTATCATATTCTGCAGTTTTCTACATCTTAATACTAACCTCAGGCATTTAATTATTTTAAAAGGTTATGGAACAAATATCCAGCCTCTTAATAGTTGTATCGTATCTTCTAAAATCAGGAAAAATATTTGCATACTCAATCTGAACAGTGAAACACTTAAACCATATGTTCATAGACCTTGTAAACTAAAGAATTTTAAAAT
This sequence comes from Pterocles gutturalis, assembly GCF_000699245.1. NCBI lineage: Eukaryota > Metazoa > Chordata > Aves > Pterocliformes > Pteroclidae > Pterocles > Pterocles gutturalis. The sequence goes on along the minus strand of NW_010127836.1, from coordinate 11,387 downwards.
TTTTGAGAATTCTGCTCTGATTCTGATAAAAAGGAAAACCAAAAGACTAAGACATCTTACTTGCATCACAGCAGAAACAGAAGGGTCAAATGACATTTCAAAATTATTTTCACACTTTGATGAGGGTTGACGAAGAATGCCTTGAAAACAGTATACCCAAGCACATTGTGTCGCCCATAAAACTTCTCAGACATTGTGCATGATTACAGGAAGTTAAAAAGTTACATCTGAAGCTGACAGGCACTGCAGAGTCCCATATGCTGTTTGTTCACTGCTGCTGGACTGCTCTTTCAGCAGCTTCTTAGACTGGTAGGGTACTTTATGTAAACATTTAGAAAGTCACTGGTGGTAGAAAACAAAATGCTGGATGTACAGGCACCGCAGGAATCCTAAGAATGTGTCCATAGCTAGGACTATAGACATCAGATGCTAACAGGTTGCTCCAAAGCACTATGAGATACTCCATTGTGCAGAAGCCAGTAATTGTGCCATTCTCATAGTCTCAGTATTAAGCAGGTTTTAGTTTACTAGAGTAATCCTCTAATCCTTCCTTTGGGGAAAGGTTTCTCTCCAAGGCAGATGGACATCAAATGTTGGTTTTATTGAGGATTTTTTGCTATTCTATGTATGGTGGGGTGTCATGTGGTCCTTGGAGCATGCTCAAACCCAGGTCTTAACTAGTAGCTCTTTTCTTATGGCTATTGTCTTCCAGGCTTTGGTCCCTACTCCCACTCTCATATGGGTGGGAAATATATTATACATCATGGCATAAGGAAGATATTCTGTGGCTTTTTGTTTTATGTTAATATTTGAAAGAAAGGGAACAGGTCTCAGTGATCCAGTAAGTCCTTTCCAGAACATGCATATATGAGTTTCATGCACATACCAAGAGCTGGAGCAGGTATTATGAGGTCTCTGCCCTTTTTTCATTTCTGTAATAATACGATATGTTGCTGGGGATATACTGCTTTCTTCCTTTTGATGTATTATTTTCTCTTCCTTTCAACATGTAGCTGTTTGCATAGTTTGTTATGCATCCATTTTATTATTTCTCAGTAAATAAATTAATATCTCAGTTCCTGCAGTGCTCTAATGGAAATCTGACTCAGCCTGACAACTGAGTAGAACTTTCCATTCTTTAAAGAGACAGGTTTTAAAACATAAGAAAATTACAATTAAAACAAGAAAAAAAACATGAGTCACATTAAGATTCATCATCCATCTTCTTTCTACCTGAGATATAGTCAATGGATACAAGTAGCTTTAAATAGTCAGTAAGGTGATTCAGAGACTGAAACATAGCCATTTTCGAAGGAGAGCTTAATAGAAGTTAGGCATTTCAGTTGTAAAAAGTTTCCTTTGTTCTCTTTAGTTTGGTCCTTTGAATGTAGCTGCATGAATAACATGTAAACCGAGTTTGAGGGAGCAGTTTAATGTATAGCCAAACAGTTATGGAGCTGAGCTTACATTTGGATAAACATTTATTTACTCGAATTTTCCATGTTTGCTGTTAACTTCACAGAAGCTACAAGGATTACTTTAGCTCCGTTGAATGTTGATGTCACCGTTGGAGAGAATGCTACCATGCAATGCATTGCATCTCATGATCCCACATTAGACCTGACATTTATTTGGTCTCTAAATGGCTTTGTAATAGATTTTGAGAAAGAGCACGAACATTATGAAAGGAATGTTATGGTAAGATACTATAGATCTTATTTAATATGTGAAAGTCTAGTTTTCTTTATTGTGAATAGCTGTCTTTTCTGGTTTACTTTTTCTGTTGTGTTGGTTCAGGTCTAGAAAAATGCCATAGGCTAACAACATAACATAAAATTACAATTTAGACACCTTACAGACATGTAGACACTTGCAGGTGGATACCTGAAATCAGATATCTAAATTGACGTAAGTATTTTGGTACCTCGGGTAAATCCTGCTCTGATTAATAGTTAATATAGCTGGAAAGTAGGTAGCCTGATTGTAAACAGGGGGCAAATTATCTTGAAAAATGTGCATATGCATTCACTTTTACTTACCCATGTTTTTCTCATTAGCATTTCTGGAATTTGGCACAAGACAGGGCCAGATGGTGGGTAGGAGTCAAGCAGTCTGTAAACACTGAGCAAGAAGAGTTTGTGTGAAGGCTAAACAAGTTAATACAAAGACACTCATTTTGGCACATAGAAAGAGGAATCTTAGACCTTTTATGTTTGCATGTATTGTTATCATTTTACAGTCTCCTGTCAGGCTTATTAAAAATTAAGACCTCAAACAAAAATCCCTCCTGGTTATGTCTAATCACATGGTAATTTACATAATATTCAACAACCTCAGAGTGGTTGCCCACATGTGTGTATATTTATTCTGTTCTCGGTTTAAATGATGCAAAAATCCTCAAACTTAGATACCCTTTTTTTTGTGGTTCTGAGAGGAACTGCAGATGTGGAGAGAAAAGGTTGCTAATGATGCCTTGCCTGTAGTGCCCAGGAACACCCAGGGCCACGCTCAGTTTCAGCTCTGTGTATGGCACATCAAAGTGATGATATAACAGTGCCTCCTGCAGAGTCTTTCTCCTAGGCTGGCAATATTATTTGATTTTCCGTAGACCAAGAGATTTTTTTTCCTCTTTTTCAATATCTGTTTACCTCCACATGAGATGTTTCAAGCATAACCATTTTAGTCTGATTTGGAACAAACCAGTCCTTTGAGGAGTCAGAGTTGCCTCAGTCTGCTCATTTGGTGAGTTGTAAATGTCCGTAAGACACACTGCTCTCTTTCGACGAGAGAAGTCCAACAAGCCAGTAGAAGTATGATAAGATCAGCCGAAGAACATTGAAACCCAAAGAAATAAAGTCTTTTCTGCAATAAACCTCCTGAAAGTTTATATTCAAACTCAGCAGCAGGATACTAAACAGTTTGCAGTGTATGTCATGTTGCCTCAGGAATTACACAGATCTTCACTAGTACGCTAGCATCATTCAAAATATTTCCTACATGTGTTTATTAATTCACTCTTTTGATAGGTTTATGTTTACACTTCGGTACATCATCAGTGCATAGGAGTACCTTGAAAAAGCTTGAATTGCCTCCTAATGGCATTAGTTTGTCGTTAGATAAGGCTGGAATGAGCCTGAGTGCCAGTCAGAATAAGAGCTTAAAGAGTAGAACCACATTAAATATATGCCCTGTAAAAGAGCAAATAAAACCACTCTGGTTTTGTCCAGTTTTATATAGTTGTTTGCTTTTAGCTGCCTGAAGGAAGTCACACAAAGATACTGCGTTCCATGAAACAGAAATTCAGACTCAAAGTGTTGATGAACCAGTGTGGAAGGAAGGTAGCAATGCCTTTACCAGAAGACTTTGTAATGCAAGACTTTCTCCTTCTGTTGGTCATGGGTTGAACGGAAGTTTTTATATCATTGACAGAAACTTTTGGGTTTTCCTCTTAATAATGAAAATAGAAGGAAATAGTATTTTTTTTCTTTTAGGGGAGATTCATTCTGAAATGTAGTCCCAATTTTAGGGCACTTTCTAGCAAAGCACACTCTAGCAAAGATGAAATCTGGGGCCAAATCAGGGCCTCAGTAAGTGTGTAAGGTGTAATTCTCTGTGAAGATTGACTTAATATTTAGGTTCCTGCCCACTTGTTTCATCTTCCAGATAGCCAGTGGTCCTGGATCTCCTGATTACAAATTCTGATTAACTCCACAATATTTCAGAAACTTTATTGAAGTGCTAAAAAAAAAAAAAAAAAAAAAGCCTAGCTTTGCTAGGCTAACTTGGTCTCTGCAGACCTTCTATGGTCTGCAGAGAGAGAGAAGGAAGTGGTTCACTTCATGTGAGTGTTGAAACTTGTGCTCGAAAATTGTCTCTTTCAATAGATGATAGAGTTGGATACTCCATAGGATGCAAAAGTAGCTGAAGAGTGACTAACTCTTAATTCACATAGACAGTTAAGTAGGTTAGATCCAAACACCAATTAACTTAGTTGTCAATGTGTAACTCCATCTTCCTGAGGGATATTTCTTGGCTTGTTGTGTTCCTTTTGCATTTGATCAATACTGGTAGAAATTCTTTTGGCAGGGGCAGCTTCTTGTTTTGTGCTCCTAAGCCTTATTTCTGGGCTTTCAAATGCAATGCAAGTGCAGATAATCTCTCTTCCTCTTCCACAGGCAACTCAGTCTTCTTCATTCAGGACAGAGGGGACAGCAGGATTGAGTCTGAAGTCTGGAATTGTGATTTGTTGTTATTTGGGGTTTCAGCACCTAAGTAATACCGTATGCAGAATTTTTAACAAATTCAACAAATCCCATACAAATTTTTATATAGGATGTAATTAAGAGGAATATGCACTTTCAATATTTCCGTTTCATTCATTTGTTGTTGTATTCTTACATTAAGGGGCTTTTTCCTTTCTGTGCAAGCACAGGGATTTTCTCCTGCCTACCACTTCCATCTCTCTGGCAGTTCCTAGCTCAAGTCACTGGGTGGCAGGTTTGCTCAGGCTTTCTCAGATGCAGAAGAGGTGAGCTCTTGTGCATTAGACAGCAGCAGCGCTAACTGCAGGGCTTGAAGCAGTGGAGTCCCATGCTGCCCCTCAACCCTACACAAACATAAAAGAAAAAAATTTCCATCATTAATATTAAAATTGCTGGATATGTGATGCATGCTCTCTGTGCTATAATTTCCTGTTGCTGAAGAATCATCTGTCTTCCTATCACTATTAATTTAGTGGCAACACAGAACATGGTGAAACTTGATACAGCCAGAGTATTTCAGTTCTCAAAATAATACTAATATTGTTGTCACATACACATAATGGAATGCTAATGAAATTCATGTAAATACCTGCATAAGTCTTCCTTCTTTAAATGGAAGATTTGGTATCTCCATCATTTGCTGAAGGCAAAACTAATTTGCATTACATTAGTACTAAAACTCATTTATCAAAACAACATTTGTCAGTTCTGGTTTGATTTCCTTTGACAGTGATATTTAAAATGAAACAAAAATATACATTTGTTGATTAGCTTTCAAGAGTCAAATGGAGTCTTCAAAATCTTGCCATTAAATTGATCAATTTCGACTTTATGTATGGTTGTTCTCCTGATTATTTGATTGAGGAACTGGACACTGACACTTCCTTTCAAGTCCTGTAAGGATATAGCACTTCAAGTAATCTGTAAAACTCTAATCTTTGGTCATTCGTTATTTGTGGATCTGCTTTTTATCCTGTATATTTAAAGACTGAAAAGCTTACTTTTAATATATATTTTTAAAAAGTATACACTATCCAAATATGTGTTTTCTTTTGAGTTTATTACAAAAAACTCTCTTTAATATTTGAAGGTGTGTAACTTTTTTTTTGTACTTTTGGAGCCATACTAGTCCATTTGTATGGATAGTAAGGAAGAAAAACTCCATAATTTAACTGTTTCACAGTAGAAACTTGTACTTAGGAAGAGTCCAAGTGTAGGCTGTAATAGTCTTAGTCACATATAGTCATGCATAGATTTAAAAATACTTCTCATACCATCAGTTGTGTTTGCTGCATTATTTATTAGTTGTCTTAAACAATATCAGTGAACCTGAAACCCTGATATTTTTCTCGTCATTGTATCTTTAGTAAGTTAAATTAAGTTGCCGTACAAGTGTTCAGGAACTTGGCCTGCTTGTAAATAACTTTCTTTTGTAAGAATTAAAAGAAAGAGGAAGTGGTGATGGAAAAATACAAGAAGGCTGGACAATGAGTTTTGTCATAGAGACAGTTAACTCTTTGCTTGCTCACATTTTCTCATATTAGCAGTGAGATCAAAAGAACATAAGGAAAAAATGTATCTGGGTACTTGACAACCTTTCACACATACCAAAATGCAGGCCTGTATCACCCTATCAAGTAGTATCTGGATCATTTAAGTTTGTAAGTTCTGTTCTTGGTATCTAGTGTGTTTTTTACATCCCACAGAAGGTACTATCCTTATTTTTACATCAGATAGCTTCAAGACTTCATGCTCCACTGTTTGAAATAAGGAGTTAAGGTACTGGACCAAAGCTTGGTACCGGCAAAAATGAGGTAATTTTAGAAAGTGTATCATGGAACTTTATGCTTCGTTCTTTCTAATTTCCATTCTCAGGCCAAGAAAGATGTCTTTACTGATGCTGGGCATAGTATTGCACTCAGCTAAAAAGGTCTCACAGAATGAGGAGCTGACACACCTCAGTGTCATGACTGCTGCTGAGCAGGAACAAAAAGTGGCTGAATCCATGGCATGCTTTCCGGTGTTTATAGGTTCAGGGTCGTGGCACAAAGGCAGCCAAACATGTTCAACACAGAACTTGCAGGGCTTGTAGCTCAGGCTCTCTTCAGCTTTGAAGCCACTACTGAATCCAAGCTGTCTGTGTATAACTTGTTCTGGTGTCCCTGCAACCATCATACAGCTAACCTTCAACAGTGTGGACTTCACTGTATTCTCAAAAGCTTTTTATTCTTTATGCAAATATTATTCATCTTACTTTATCCCTCTCCAAAGTACAGAAAGCTTTGCAGTGTTCTAGGACCACATTCATAATATTCTGGAGATGTGTGGCCAGATGGTTACTTTACATTCAAGTAAATCACACATGGAAGGGCCTATTTCTTTGCTTTGACTGTGAAAGGTGGTTAGTTCAGGTACCAAAAATCCACGCTACAGATGTTTAAAATAGGTGGGATTAATTCTAGATTGGAGACAGAAGTCTAGCCCCAGCTATATGACAGGAAATCAATAGAAAGTTCAGGAGGAGAACTGAAGAATTAGAGAAAAATGTTTAGATAGGAAAGCTCCGTTACCCACTGAGGAGGAAGAAGAGGCCGTGTATGGGTTGGAACAAAACTTGGAAGACAGAGTCATAGTGAGCTCATTCCATACAGTCTGTTGAATATATTGAGGGGGAAGGTGATTGTTCATGAAGCATGGCCAATCAAATCAGCTGAGCTACTGCTTTTTCTGAAGAAGAGTCCTAGGACTCTCCAAAGATATTGTCTCAGTACATTGCTTTCAGCGCTTTGATGTGTTAGGGAGACACTTCAGGCATGAGTGAGTTTGAAGTCACATATTTTGGCTAGGTTTGGGGTAAAATTTAGAGGCAAGAACCTAATAGTAATGTAGTCAGCATGGAATGAGGTGGATGGAGTCAGTGGTTAAGAGTGAAGAGGGTAAAGAAAGCAGAAGACACAGTGCTGAGGGTGAAGCCAACAAGAAGTTAGTTCTGACAGAAGCCTTTGTGGAAACCTATTATTAACCCACAGTGCTATTTCCAGCACAAAGAAATGTACTTTGTTTAGAGCATCAAGATATGCCAACTTCTGTGCTAGAATTAAAAAAATACACTGCAAAATCAGTTGACTGTTACCTTATGTGCTTGTGAGATTTCACAAACTATCAAAATTCATGTACCATCCCTAGGAGGAGGAGCTGAGGAACCTAGGTGTGAGCACTACTCATAGAAATGTATTTTGCAGTGTATTGTGAATTTCATCATCAGCCATAAAGTTGTGAACAGTGAATACAAGTGAACAAGTACCTACGATTTTTATGCTGTTGGAAATGAAATAGCGACATATTACCACAGGGATGCTGGTCCAAAGCATAGTATCCTCAGGAATTCTCAGTGGTATGCTAAATGGGGAAGAATAATATATTTGTTGGAAATATTTCCCAGTCCACATTTCAGGGGTAGAATTAGCACTTTACTACCTTTAAATATAAATATAGTTCACTGAAGGGAGAGATACTTCAGTGGGAATGACTCATCATTATCTTGCTGGTTTTTTTATTTACCCATTCCTTGCATGCCAGCCGTGGCTTATAAACCAAAGTGAGATAAACTCTCCTGTGAATACGATTGAGACAGTAGAGCTGCACTGGTGGTGTTGTCCCCATGTCATCTCAGATCTCAGAATCAGGAAAACAGCTATAATCACATTTACATTAACTTTCATCAACGTCTGTTTTATCTACCACATAGCAGATGTGGAACTGGCAGGAACAAAACAATTCAGGTGAACTCATTTACAGTTAATAATTTTAGGTACAAGTACTAAAAAACCAATGTTTTAAGTTATTGCTAGCTTTGGAAAAGCTGATCTCATCACCAAGAATCCCATCTTTTCCACATTACTTCTTATTGATTGTCTTATCATCTTGCTTCCACTGTATACTAAATACCTTTGAAGCTCAGATGTCTAATTTTCAAACCTGAATTTAAAAAAAAAAGACTCTGTTTCTGCTTACCAGATTCTTATATTTCTGCTACATTATTTTTGTTGTTACAAAGGGTTTGTTAGCTTCACACAAACATAACTCCCTGTACTGTCTCTGAGGTCCCAACAGAAGTGGATACTGCTTTCAATCAAAAGACTAGGTTCCTGTAAATGACTTGATCACATAGGGACACGTTTGAATGGCTTTCAGTAATTCAATTCACTGGCAAAGGTGATAGTCAAAAGAGAACAGTGAATCTCAGAAATAGGTCATACAATGCTATTTTTGACATCACTATTAGACCATAAATATAGGGCTCATATCATGAAAGTCTTTGCTTGAAACTTGGTAAATAACTGAGTGGTGAACCACAAATACCCTTGGAACATCCCTGAGTACTTCTATCACTATTTCCAGTCTGTGATTCAGTTTTCTCTGAGTTAAGGAAGGCATTTTTAAACTTAACCAAGCTGAGGTTTTTGAATGAAAACACCCAGTGCATTCATGTCTAATTTGTGGACAGAATTTGCTGATGCCCATGCTCTTTATTTGCTTTGTAAGCTCTTCTTTTACCACCAAGAACTTAGGCTTCTACCGGGGTATGGAAAGCTTCATTACCAAGTGCATAAAACCTTGGTCCAGGAGGGCTTCTGAACAAACAAGGTACAATACCGTATCTATAGGTTGTTTACTTTTAGATTATGTTACATTTTCCCACCTGTTTTTCATAATTTAGATTTTAAGACCAAGTTCCCATAAGGGAAATTAATCTTAGAGCAAGTATATGGGCACATCATTCATAAATATAATATTTTAATTAATTCATTTAATAAATAATTTTAATAGGAATTAATGAGTACTAAGGCTATTAAGAATTTGTAATCATTTGTTATTGAAGTAGTAATATGATTATGAGAATTCTAAGTTTATGCAGTTTTTCTAAACCTTATTGCTTTGCCCAACCTTTGCTTATGTTTATTTGCAGATCGAAGTGCAAGCAATGATCAGAGATTCACAGGCAGTGTGGTTCTCTCTAGGATGACATTTAGTGTTAATAAACTAAAGTTTTATACACAGCACTCAAATAAATAACTGTTTTGTCTCTTTTATTAAAACCAAAAACCAATCAAGAACAAAATAAAAAAAAAGCCCAGGAACTGAAATATCAAAGAGTTTGAACTGCAGCTTCTTTGTTGTAATTTTTTGGAGGGCAGAGGAGCAGGTAGCCACCCTCTCTGCTCCCATAGAAGTATTGACACTCCCACTGATTTTTCTTCCTGAAAGCCATTGACAGCGTTGCTTAGCCCACTGTAGACAAAAAAGGCTTACATGCGGTTAGTCAGGCAGACAGACAGTCTTCACTTATGCAGTAATTCCCTTTTCAAAGGATGCTGTCCTTGAAGGCAGTTGCCTGACTTTCTTATGAATAAACTGAGGGGGCACCTGCACAGAAAATCCACTGTCCCAGACTCACCTCATCTCTGTATCCTGCATGCACTTTGTCAAATTAAGTGAAAAGCCCTGTCATGTTAGTCTTAGTTAAGTGTCAATATATATATGGACATATATAATTTAATAATAAATTAGTTTAATAATAACTAAAAGAGAAATGGTCAGAAATATATCAAGAATATTGGATTGTTCAGTGATGCAACTAATCTGTCTGAGCATTGCTGACAGCACTTGTGTCACTCAGACATTTAAAAGGTACACTGTAACCTGCATTTCTCTCTGACTCTACATGGCGAAAAGCTGAAGTATAGCTAGGCAGAATTAAGCAGTCTCTTTCATGTGTGCTCATTAATTTTTTAAAGATGTGAATTCTTATGTTGGCCAAAAAAAATCGGTGTTAACAGATTTCAGTTTGTGCTGAAATTTTATGCCAGCAGAATTTGAAACTGGCATCCAAAATCCTCACTGGAGTTTGGAAAGGAAAAGGATAGTTTTATCTGGCTATTTTAATCTCCCCCTAAATACAGACTCCAAACTGGCATTCTGGTTTCAGAACATTTGGAAAAGATTTAACCTTCTTTTTCCCCCCCATCCCTTTCAATCGGGAAACATAAAACTGGATGACATAGCTTTATTTCATGTCTTCAAAATCTCAAATACAGAGACACTAATGACAGGTCATAATATTTGAGATTGTATTGAAGGTCTTTTCTGTTCCCTAGAACTTTGTGTGGTGGTATCTCTAGTTCTTACACCTGAATATTGAGTATTTTCTGGTTTCTGTACTGTTTGGCATCTGAATCCCTTTTGTTCCTTCCTGTGAAGTTTTCAGGATTGCGGTGAGTTATTTCAGTGTTTGTTTTTAAAACAAAATTACATTTCTGAACAGCCTGGAGTGAGTTAGAAAATCTGAATGTTGCCCCTTTCAGTACAGTGTCATATAAATCCAGCTGTTAATCTTTTGTAACATTTTGACTTTCATGAAAGCAATCAGGTACATTTTGGAAAGAATGTTTGGTTTTTTTCTGAAAAACTTTTAAGACTAACACATGTATAACCCTGTGATTTAACCTAGTAATCTTTTCCTGAATGAACTGCAGGATAGATAAGCAAAATATTTCAAGTGTTTTATTTTTAAACATCTGTATAAATGTCTTAAGTTAAAATGTGGTTTTTGTTAAGAGTAGCTGTGATATATATAGTGGTCTCTGTTCTACTTGTTTTACAGGTGCACAGCTAGTTAGTCAGTGGGTTTGCAGAAGTGTCGTAGGACAAAAAATATTTTATTCAGTTTGCCTGTCTGTACATCCACAGGTAGCAGCAGATGGTGGACCTTATAGCTATCTGAAAGCATAGCTCTGTATTTTCCCAATAGTCTAGCATTGGTGAAGAGTGTTGAGGAAGGATTAGAGTCTATGGTGATGATGATTAAGGTATGAGCCTCGCTGAATAGTAAATTGCTTCCCTGGAGGTCCTGATGCCATTTGCCAGGGAGCACTGGGGGCTGAGCTGGAGCAGTAGCATGACCAGCATGGCAGGGGCCTCACTGGCAAGGGTGCCATCCCACACGGCCCAAGAGAGGGGAGTAGGGCAGGTCTGGAGGTGGCAGCCAGGGCTGGGCACAGCCCAGGGGTGGCTGGGCAGGGCTGTTGTGAGGAGCCAGGACCCACAGCCGCAAAGCCAACTGTG
>NW_010127835.1:44107-53309 GCF_000699245.1 Pterocles gutturalis | reverse complement strand
TTACTGGTGTTTTTGGGGAGCAGCGGGGTGGCTGCTTGCCCGGGCTCCCCAAAGCATCCTTCCCGGTGCCGTCCCTGGTGTGTCTGTGCTCCCCGCGGAGGAGCTGGAGGCACGTCCCTCCCATCACTGCTGCACCAGGGCAGTGTCCACCCTGCTGGACCCTGGCTTTGGGCATCGCTGGGTGGTACCTCGGAGGACAGAGCAGCTCTGCAAGCGTCAAGGCTTCCCCAGCATCCCACCTCCACGTGCCGGCACCAGAACAGGGTCAAGAATACCTTGGTGTGGTTGGAGCCCGTGTTCCTGCCTGTGTCTGAGGGGGTGTTTGCAGCTGGGTGGGTGCTGGGAGGATTCCACGCTAGCAGGGTACCCGATGGGCATCCGAGGAGAGGAAAGAGCCACGGGCTGTTCTGGGAAACAGCTCTCGCTGTAGCGCTGAGTGATGGGGCTGGATGTTCATCGGGAGATGAAAACACTGATGGTCTGCGAAGCTGAGACTCCAGTTTGCTATAGATTAAGGAAATAAAACTCCGCTGGAGTCCACGGGTGGAGCTTTATCCACTTATTTGGCTGGAGAACTTGACTTCACTCTACATTTCCAAAGCTTTATGTTCAGACGTGTGCAAATGCTATAGCACTGATTCATTCCTTTTTTTTGTATTTTCTTTTTCTTCTTGCCTGGAAGATGTTTGTTGAGCTTCCTCTGATGTGAAAGGGATATATTCTGATGTTCAGTTGGCTTTAGCACTCCGAACAAGTGGATTAGTCAACCTGTTTTATTTGGCTAGAAATATAATCAGCTGAAGATCTAGAGTCTCTTGTTTTCAGACTTCAATACCTGTTTTTCCATTGAGGTTTCTGTCTCTACTTTCTCCGGAAGAGATAGAATGGTTTAAGATTAGGAATTGCTGATAAAGATAGGAGGGGTTGAATTTTCTCTATTGTGCCATGATCAGACCTCATCAGCTCCGCGACTCCCCTGGCACATGCAGCATGGAGTGACCCTCTGGGTGCAAACGGGGGGCGCGTGTCCCCTCTCTGAGACGCGTTGAGCACATATTTCCCTGTCTGACCTCGTGTGTTGTGTTTGTTTCCATCACCAGAGGCATCTCCTCTCCCATCCTGGGCTCTGACGGTTTTATCGAGAGCATCCCTCTGGTATGGGCCAAGTGACAAGTGTCATGCGAGGGTATTGCAGGGCTGAGCAGTGGCTTTGGGATGCTCTCGGATGTCCATGTATGATGGTCACATAACATCCCTTTATGTTTGCTGCCATAGGAGGTGTCAGGGATGCACATTGAGAGGTTTTGTGTCTAATCCCAGCCCCAGATCCCCCCCCGGCTGCCCTTGCCTCAGTGTTTCCTATCTCAGGAAACAGGAGCACTGGTGATGATAGCTCTTCCCCACCATCCCTGGGTGTTCTGCGTTTTTACTGGGGAGGCCAGCATCACCCTTTGAAGTTTTAAAGTGCTAATTATTAATGGCTACAGCCACTTGATCTCAAAATTGCCCTCTGGTGCCTTTACGCCCTGGCGATGGCCAGGGTAGGAACGCATGGGCAGATTATCTGCTCAAACAAGCTAATTTGTGATTCGTTAGCGTGGCAGGTTGGGATTAACCCTGGCTGATGGGGGATTGCTGGTGCACTCGCGGGTCGGGTGGGTTTTAGGGCACCCGGGGGGGATGAGGCGGCAGCGGGAGGAGATGCTGGGTCACAGCATCCCCCCATGTGACGTGGGAGCTTGCGGGGGGGGCACGGGGGGGTGGGGCGGGTGGTTGGTGTGGGAGATGGTGCTGTGGGTTTTGTGGGGGGCGTTTCCACGCTGACCCCATCTATTGAGGCTCCTGGCATCCTGCATGGAGGTTTGCTCTCAGAGGGTGTTAAGCACCGAAGGCACAGTAAAGCCAGTGGGCACCGTGGGTTTAGCTGAAACCTGCCTTTTTGTTTAATTCAAGCATGTTTTCAACATGACTTTCCCAATTCAAGAGGGAATTAATGCATTATGTGCTCTGTTGCATGAAACAAATGGACCTTTCTCACGCAGGTTATTAGAAAGGCTTCCTTCAATGCTGAAGGCATTATTACTGATAAGAAATTGGTGTGAAAGTCCTCACATTCGGTGTTTCTTCAGTGCTACCAAGATTTAAATTCCAGCTTCAGTGCATTTTTCTCCTTCTGGTTTAAGAAGCACTTCAGCTACTGCCCAGCTGCCTGCTTGCTCCGCTCCCATTCTCTTCCCTTTCCCAGTTTCACGATGTTTATTTTTCTTTCCAAGCCTGTGATCATGTTAAAATCCCGGATTTTGTTTTTAAGAGAAGTAAATGGCTAATCCTTATGTTTGTGGAGACAAGCTTAGCACTATCCCCTCGCCTTATCGCCAAAGCCTCTAACACCCGCCACCGAGACTCTGCCTCTTCCTTTTGTACGCGGCGGTCGCGTCGTACAGCGAAAGCTGGAGCGTGGCCGGGGAGGCTGCCGTGGGGACGGGTGTTCGCCTGGGTGCTCGGTGCAAGGAACAAAACTTCTCTATTCCATCCATTTCTCTAGGGTGGTGTTGAACACTGTGGGTCTCTTGGAAGGACTTTTTATTCTTCTGCAGCCCCACGCGCAGCAGATGGGAGGGCTGAAGAGCCCAGAGCTTCGCTGTCCCCGTGCTGCGATCAGCAGAGGAGCTGCATCCAGACCCTGGATGTTGGCATCTTTAGACTGTACCAAGTATTTCAGATCTTAAAAGCCATTGCCTTCTTTCATCCCCACAATTTCTGTGGTGTTCCTGGGTCGCCAGGTCCCAGACCTGACTCCCAGTCTGGTTCCTTCACCTCTGCACCTTGTGGGAGGGGACAATGAGCAATTTCTGCTGTGACCACAGGGCAGGAAAGGCAGGTGGCCCGGCTGCTGGGAGCAGTTAACCGCGGGAAGGTGTCCCGTGCTGCTGCGGAAATGGGTGAAAGCTGAGTCAGGGTGTGCAGAGACGTCTGATGGGTCTCCAGCCTCTGGTGTGGGGCCATCTCTTGCTGGGATGCTCGCAGCCCGGATGCAGGAGGTGTTGTGAGACCTCCGTAAGAGTGGTGGCTGCGGCTTTGGGTGGGATAAGCTGATGGGTTTAACTTGTAAAGAGGAGCCTGGCAAATCCCGGGGCGATGGGGAGGGTCTGGCTAATTGTCTGAGGAGGCAGCGGGGTGAGGAGGGGACCCGGTCGTGAGCGCTGGCTTCATTTCTTCATCATCCAGGGGGAGAGTTTCCTTTTGTGCAGGGTGTGGGGAGAAAGGTCTGCACCCTGCACAGTGTCTACCATGTAGACAGATCTTTTGGAGGGGTCCCTACAGCACCGGCAGTGTTGTTGTATGGGAAAGTTTGGTCCAAGCCCTGGAGCCATCGAGAGCCAGGCTCTGCCACACCAGGGCTGTGCTCCTCAGGGGCTCGGGAGCTCTGAGATCCTGGTGGGACAGGACCAGCCAAGGTGCTGAAGGTGGTTTTGAGACATCTTGCGAGTGCTGGTCCTTTGCAGCTCTGGGCAAGTCCTTTTCTTCCCATCCAGCCGTTATCCCTTCAGCAGAGGTCTTCCCACCCAGATTTTGCCTGTGATCAGCTTTTCCCCATGCTCGGTGTGACACAGGACTCCCTTGGGGACACATGTAAATGTTTGATGCCCGTGCGACAGGTTGGGTTTCCATGGCTGGGGCTGAGCCGTAGGTGAGACCAAATGCTTGCAATGGACTTTAGCAGCCTTTAAAATCTCCATCTGTTTAGGTGCAGGTCCTGCCCTTTGGTGCTGGGCTCGTACGCAGGCACCTCCCAAACGCCCTGGCTCTGCCTCTGATGGGGGGCAGGAGGGGGAGCTGGGGCTGTCCTCCGGCTCATCACTTGGGAAGGCGGCTTAAGCTTTCCTTGTCTGAGGGCTTGGGATTGCCTTCAATGTGGTTATGGAGATAACTTGCTTTTGGGGTGTCAGCGGGATTTGATTTTTTTTTTTAAATAAATGGAAATTAAGATACAGATGTGAGACTGAGAATAAGGAATATGGTTGTGTTACTTGGGATCAGTACGGGGGGAGCCAGGGCAGAGAGAGTCTTTTTCAATCAAGTAATAAGCTGTGGGGTTTGTATCTTTGAGCTTAAAATAAAGGGATGTTGCCCACAGCAGAAAATGTCACTTCCTTGCCTTCCTCCCTGCCTCCACGCTCGCGTCTGAGTCATTCTTGAATCAGATGCATCCAACTGTCCTGACTCAAGGTACTGAGATTCTTGGACTTAGTGATGCTCATAAAAATTGGGATATTTCTGGGAGGACCTACAGAGCATCCAAGGTCTTGTTAGCTGTGGGGAGCAGTGATGGGATTTTGCTTTTTTTTCTTTTAAATGATAGCTGAGATTTGGACAGCATCACTAAGCTGCCACTTGGAATATACGACATGTAAAATAGGATCGCTGCTGTGAGGTGTGGTGAAGTTATTTATTTGGCTGCTCTTGGCAATACCCAGCCTGTGGGGGGGTCAGTGCCAGCCTCTGCAGCAAAGCTGTAACCTCAGGGGGTGAATAACCCCATCCCAGAGGGGACCGTGGTCCTCCTGCTGCTCCAGTGCAGCCTCAGAGGTGGTTGCAGCATCCTGGGGTCTGCCCGGATGGGTGGTGATGGTGGTGGGCATTGAGCCCATAGCGAGTTCTGTCCCCACCAGCTGTCTGGGGGGAGCAGCACGAGGACAGGGACATCCAGGATGTCCCACACCCTGCGGCTGTGGGCAGAGAAGCTCAGAACAAGCTGTCCCCGAGGAACAGAGGGACTGGACACGAGTCTGCTGAAGTCAGGGGAAAGATTTTGGAGGTTGTCTTTTTTTTTTTTCACAAGAGCCCATGGCCTATAAATACCCAGGGCCAAGTCATTGTGAATATTGTGAATGTTTGCGGAGCTAACGCCAGCTGACTGTCAGGAAGCGCTGCTGCGGATCCGAGGTGCTCGCTGGTGCTTCCAAGAAGCAGCCAAGATGTTAGCAGTGGCGTGATGCATCTGCTATCGTTGGTAATAAACGGGTGCTGAAGGCAGGGATTTCTCTGGCAGCCATCTGGCTGGAAGGAAAGGCTCCTTCTGCTTTACTTCTGACGAGCACTTAAACCAAAAAATGATGTTAAGGAGCTGGATTGCTGTGCAGCACCTAGATCGCACCTGAGACTTCACTGAGCTCTTCAATGAGGTTGCAGCAAGGGCTCAGGCTATCGTTGGTAATAAACGGGTGCTGAAGGCAGGGATTTCTCTGGCAGCCATCTGGCTGGAAGGAAAGGCTCCTTCTGCTTTACTTCTGACGAGCACTTAAACCAAAAAATGATGTTAAGGAGCTGGATTGCTGTGCAGCACCTAGATCGCACCTGAGACTTCACTGAGCTCTTCAATGAGGTTGCAGCAAGGGCTCAGGCTTGCTTCAGAGGTCCTGGAGACCCCCAGGCATTGCTGCCCCGGCTCGTGCTGCGTGGCTGAGCTCAACAGGGCTGCCCTGTGCGGCGGGGGATCAGGCTCGGGGGGGCAGAGTCTGGCACTTTATAATTGGTTGGGGATATTAATATGTTTTACGAGCTGAAGGCTAGATTGCAGTCTGGCCATCTGCCCTGCCTTGGGGGGTCGTGTGTCTCCAGCACCCCAGGAGAACAGAACCGGTTGCAATTCAGTCTCATTAAACTGGCTGAGAACCAGGATTTCTGGTTCACAGGAAATTATTTGCCTTTTTTTTTTTAATTTGGCTTTTAGGTTGGGTCAGACTGAAATGAGATGGTTGTTCTTGCTTTGCTTCTGCTTATACTTCACTAAGCTCGAGGGTCCTGTGCCTTGAGGCTGCCCCATAAAATGGATGTCCTGTGCTTGGGGCTAAATCCATCCCCAGTGTGGAGCTGGGGGCTGCTGGGTCCCTGCCAGGGAAACCGCTCCTGAAATCCCAGCAGGGCTTGTCTGGAAGGGTCTTTTATTGGATTAAGCTTGTCAGTCTGGAAGCATTTTGAACAAGACATTCTGAACTTGGAATAATTGAATCTCATTTGTTTGGACAAAACTTTTTTCCCCCCTAAGTCAATAGGAAACTTCCCGACAGTGCCGGTCCTGGCTCCTCTGCAGCCACCTCTCCCGGAGCAGTGGTGGAGGATGTCACCTCTTCTGATGGGGTCCCTTGCTTTCCCTGTGGCTCCTCTCCCTGCTTCTTCACAGCCAGGGATGCTGAAGTGGTCCAGCTTCTGCACCCCGAGCAGCTGGATTCCTGTGGCTGAGCTGGTCCGGGGCAGCCTGGCTGTCACCCTGTGTTGTCACCAGCCATCTAATAAAGGCACTGAGTACAGGGCGGGGGGAATGCTTGCTTTGTGTGGTTTTCTGGATTGTGCCTCCCTGCCCGTGAAGAATAGACTGTCCAAACACGTGGCCGGAGCACTGATCGGCCGGGATGGTTTGGGCTGCCCGAAGCGGCTCTTTTGTTGGAGGCTGAATTCCTCCTCTGGTGCTTGTCCGGATCTTCCCATGCAAAATTCCTATCGCCCTTCGTCACACGAACTGCTGCCGAACCGGCATTGTGCTCGGCAGTAGCTCTGCTCAACCCACTCGAGGTTTTTCTTTTTTTCCTTCCTCTGGGAAAGATCCCTGGGGTCTCTGCTCCTGCTTCATACACACACGGGTCCTGGCTCCTAAACGAGGAGCTTCCCTGGAGCTGCATGAACTAGTGCGAAGCCTTAGTCTGGTCTTGTGCTGCTTAAAGTAGGATTTTTTTTTTTCCCTGAACACCTGCTGTATGAATTAAAATTTGCCTTGTAAATGTACCCGATTCAGAATCCGGGCATGAGCGATGGGCGTTTGCTTTTTGCCTGTGAAAAAAAAGCAAAACCTCGAAGGTTTTTCTCTTCAGGCAGCTTGGCCTTGAAACCACAGAGGCACCCCAGTCGCTCTTTTTACCATTTTTAATTCGGTTGCCCCCTGCCCTTATAAATAAGCCACCAGAAACATGACGAGGCAAGCAGCTCTGCTATTTATAGCTCGCGCTGCTCCGCATGCCTGTTTTAAAAATCAGCAGCTCAATGGCTCTGCAGCCTTTCGGCACAAGCCTTCATGGCACGGGCGCGTGGTTCGCGCGGGGAGATGGAGGGGTGGTTAAAGGCTGTTGGTGGTGAGCCTTCACCCCGTGCAGGCAGGCTGGGTTCTGCAGCAGGGGTGTTTCTCCTGGGCGAAGGGGAGCCCCTCCGGCACTGCCCTGGCTCGGGAGAAGGGGCTCCGGTTCAGGGCTCGCCCCTGCTCCAGCCAGTCCCAGCATGGCACTGGTGCCACTGGGGATGCTCCTGGCAGGGCTGGTCCTCCCACCGCTCCCCTGCACTGTGGCTCTTCAGGGTGGTTATCACTAGACAAGGTATATGTTGGTATTCCCCAAGCTTTTAAAAAAAAAAATCATTTTGAAGCTGCATTAACCCTTTATTTTTTTTTCTCCTTTGTGGCATCACCTCTGTATAATGAGAGCCTGCTGGTAGCCCTGACCCGTTTAACTGGTCGTGCCACTTCTCAGATGAATCTGCTTTATTCCTGGCAAATTATCCTGCCACAGTTTTCAGGCAGCTTTACTCTATTTTGACTGACTGGCTGACTAGATTAACTGATGGTGCTGCTTGGGCTGCTTTGATCCTGTATTATTTATGGAAATGATGGCACATAACTCTGCGCAGCTGATTAATGCTGCATGTATTCTTAATGTGCTCGTTCTACTGTTTGATCTGCGCTAAATGATTATTCTCTGATGTGCTCCTGGGTTCATTTGGGTTCCTTATGAAAAGGATATTGAAATGGACTGTTTGTTTTGTTGCTTTTTTGTTTTCCCGGTGGTCTCATCGTGTGCTGGTTTTTAAGCTTTCACAGCTTGTTTTCCCGAGCACAGCTCTGCTGTTATCACGTGGATCATTTACACTTTATTGCTATTAATTTGAGCGTTTCATTGGTGGCATTACTGCCAATTCATCTCTGTGTGTGCAGTGGTGTGAAGTTTTGGGGAGATACATGGTGGAAAACCAACCGTGTAGGGGTGATGCTCAGTTCTTCCTCGGGTGCGATTGCTGCATCCAGCTTGGCTGTGACTCAGGTCTGTTGATATCTGAACGAGAAAGAAACCTGTCGAAATTGGAGGGGGGTATAATTAATATTTTCTGTGCCCTGTCACAGGATGGCTGTGACCGGTCGATATTAACAAAATGACTTTAATTGCCTGGGAGGCGTGTGCTCAACCCGCAGCTTCCTCCTTTGCTGCGTGAGATGCGGTTGTGGTTGGGGAGGGACCGGTGGGAGAAGGTGATGTTTCATCCCAGGAAATACCCACCACATCCTGGGCACCTGCTGCGCTCCTGGCGCTGCCCTGGGGGAGAGAGCCTGATGTCCTTCATCCTTCCCCATTGCCAGGCGTGGCCAACGGGGTGGGAACCAGGAGGTGATTCCAGCAGGACCATCTGTGAGCTGGAGGATCAGCATTTCCCTTCCCCAGGGGCAAAACAGAGTGGGGGGAAGGTTTTTTTTTTACTTTTTTTTTTTACCCCCTGTCTCTTATAGCACCTGCTTGTTTTCGGGGTACAGGCTGCCCGCAGCCAGCGCATGGTCAGACACCATCGTGCTCCAGCACCAGCAGGTTCGCGAGGATGCTTTCATGAACAGTGCTGTAAAGATGCAAAGTGATGCTAATTGAAAACCTTTAAGGTTCTCTGTTCCAAAAAGAGGAATTTTTGTCAAAATCAGCAAAATACATATCTTTCTGCAAGAGATCCCTTTTCCTTTAATGGCCTTTTTCATTGAAAACAGTTTAAACTTGACATTTTCTTCCTTCCTTTGGAGTTTTTCAAAGCTCCTTGGTCCATCAAAAACTTAAATAATTCCCTTTTCCTTCTGCCCTCTATTTCAAAGACATATATAATATATAATACATATGTATATTTATTTTTTTTCTCTCTGCTATAACGCTTTCCTTTTGTCACTGGGAATGAAGCAAGCATTATAAACTTGTTTTCTGGTGTTCTTCCTCTGCCCCCAAACGGAGACATGCACCTGAGCACTGCAACGAGCCAGCTGCTTGGGGGAAAAATTGGGCGGGATTGCACCGCCTTGGGGGCTGATGGCATGGGCAGAATTTTTGGAGACAGCTCCTACAAATCGAAGTGCTTTTGTGAAACACCTCTGGATTGCAGCTGGGTGGGTAATGGGGCAGAGACACCC
>NW_010127835.1:42820-44049 GCF_000699245.1 Pterocles gutturalis | reverse complement strand
GGGGGGGTGTTTCTGTGCACCCCTTCCTACCCCAAACTGCAGCCCATGGGGAGCTGGGCTGGGGTGCAACTGGGACCCCAGGATGTCCAGAGAAGGTGGAGAATCAGAGCTGGGGGTTCCCCGGTTTGGGTCGGGGGAGCGGTCGCATCGCTGTGTCTTGCACAGCATCCCTCTGCCACGGGGCCAGCTGGCACCGGGAGCAGATGGGGAGGTGGAGCCGGGCTGCTCGGCCGGGTTTCAGGCTATGATAAAGCAAAGTGATGTAGAAAACTAGTTATTATCAGAGAAAAGCAAACAGAACCTCCACCTGCCTCCAGCCTTTCTCCCGTCAAGGGCAGGCTGCGCGCCTGGCGTGTAGCTCCCTATAAAAGATGTTTTATTATTAACGTGCTTGCTTTGGCTCGGCTGTGTTGTTGAGAAATCCAAGCTTGACTCCAGATAATGAATGACAAACATTTGTCTGGACTTAACTATTTTATCCTGACTATTTTTTTTCCTCCTGGAAGTTTACAGTCAGTTGTCGACAGCATGCCCTTTGACATGGATTAGTGCTGACGCCTCGCAGTTGGATCTTCCCATCCTTTTCACATCTCGGTTGTTTCTTTTCAAGGGAGGCTTTTGTGCATGTCTGATCCATTTAAAATGAAAAATGAACAAGACATGGACTGATCTCTGGAGGGGCCGTCAAGTACGAGGGCAGTGCTGGCTTCCTTGCAGAAGAAGGCGAGCTTTGGGGTGGGATGGAGGGGGTGACGGTCCTGTCCTGCTCAGGAGGGGGCATTTTCCCCCAGCACCCCAGTTTGGAGTCAAGGGGCACCTGGAGCAATGGCTGTCACTGGCTTTTGGTTTACAAACCCCTTAAAAGCTTTCCAGTACCTGTGTAGATGGTGAGTTCAAGCTTGTGGGCTGGGGATTTGATGCTTTCCTCTCTCTGCTCCACCACCCATCGCTTTGTGATCCCTCCCAGGGACCTCCCGTGTGTCCACTGAGTTGGATGGCCCCTGCCTTAGGGCTGACACCTCTCCCGCCTCTGTGTAATATCAGGTTTTATATTTAATGGTGTGTGCAGGGTTGGCCCTGTTGAGCTAGAGCCTCTGTACATTGCCCAGGGTTGTGCTGGTACCTGCAGCTCCCCTGCATTTGGTAGGATTCGGGATGTCTGTTTGTAGGTGGGACTTGGATGCTCTCTTTGCAGGGTTTGTCCTCGGCAGCAGAGCTGGTGGAACAGG
>NW_010127835.1:29653-42789 GCF_000699245.1 Pterocles gutturalis | reverse complement strand
CCGCCTGCAGTGCCAAAACAGTCATTGTAAAGCCCTCAAAAACTGGGAAGTGGTTGGGGTAGAAATGTCAACAAACCTCTTCTAGCTGACCCCCTGGCTGCAGAGGAAGCTCTGTGGTTTTGAGCATCTCTGACTTGGGATCAGGCTTGGTTTTGCCAATCCAAAACTGAGTATGCTGCCTTTGCCATGGATAATTCTCCCTCGGTGATGCCGACTCGGTCGCAAGATGCGGGTGGTGCAGTGTTACCGGGGAGCTCCTCTCTGACCCTGCGAATCAGTCGCTTGGGTTCAGCATCTTGGCTGAGACTTGCTCTTAGCTTAGTGCCTGAGCTGTGGGTGAGATGGGGAGCGCTGCCCAGGATTCCTGAAACCCTTGTGCCTGGCTGCCTCCATCCTCCCCGTCACGCTTTGAAAGGCTTTGCCTCTTTAAAGAGGATTTGGCTGTTCTGCAGGACTGTGCTGCTACCAGTTGAACTCCACTGGATGGCCCGGTATTTATTGTGACGGTTTCAGAGAATTGGCTTAGACTTCAAGTCACTGTTTATTTTTGGTTGCTGAACTTGTGCTGTTTAGTGGAAACATTTTCCTTTTGAAGGTGAGCTATTGCTAGGAATAAATACCGGCAATACCTCGTGGTTGAGGTGGAGCCAGGACTGGACCGAGCTGCCCTCCGCAGTCCCCTGTGGGTGGGCTCTGTCCCCGCTCCATGTGCACGGGGTGGATTTGTCCTCGCTACATTTGTGCCATCCCTGCAGCTGATGGAGACAGGTTTGGTGTGTAGCTTAGATGCACCGAGATGTCCCCTGCCCCTCTCTGCACCTGCCCAGCGGGTCCCCAGCAGCCGGTAGCAGATCTGCTGCAGTTCCCAGTGACAAGTGACAGCTTTCTCCATCCAGGTGTCATTTTCCATGACGTGCCCTGGCCCATATCAGTTCCCTCTTTGAAAGCTCACCTTCTCCATGGATTTGCCAGCAAAGTCTCGTTGCAGTATCTGCAGCCCCGTTGGGCTGGTGCTGGGTGAAAGCAAAGGTGAAACAAGTTCTCAGAGGGGGAACTAAAGCCACCTGATGCGAGCTGGAGGTAAATGCATCCCCATGCCCCGTGCAAAGTGTAGCGGGGTGAGCACAACATTGCTTTATAAAATAAGAGAATAAAACTGATGGAGCAGGAAACCTCTCTTCCCAGCTCGGAAGGTGTTTTCTTCGCCCTCTCCCAGCAGCTCTCCCTGCTTGCAGCACGTTGTAACTTACACCCCCTTGTCTGGCAGGAGCTGCGGTAACTCAGATTCGCCCGCAGCGCTGTGTCGTCACCGCCTTGAACAGGACCCGAATGGCAAAACCTGCCCGAAACCAGTTGTGATGACTCATGCTTTGTGCTATCCCTCTCCCCGACTGGAGTTTCTGCCATGGTAATTCCACTCATTAAGCAAGGAGACAAAACACCTTTATGAAAGCTGGAATGAAGCTTGGGAGCAATGAGAACTGGGAGTCGTTGGCTCCGGACCGTCAGAAGGTTTCGTCTTTCTTCAAGTCCCGTCTCCCCTCCTCTGCACAGACTTTAAAGTGAACGAGAGGAAGAAAGACACTTTGCTGTTTGTGGTGAATGAGTCTGCATTTAAATATGTTTATTTAGAGTAGGGAAAAAAATTAGGAAAGTGTATTGGGAATGAATCTTGTGATGTTGGGGCTTCACTTGGTCTCTGAGCTTGGAAATGCGATGAGCCGAGATGGACTGGGGTCTTAGCTCAGGCTCTGCAAAGCTTCTTTTTATTAACACTTTCAGTAAGTGTTTATTAACACTGGATAAAGATGCCTTTGTTAACGGGTCTGTCCCTTTGCTCCTCTGGTGGAGGAGCTGAATCTTGAAAGGAATTGCCCTGGGCACCTGCTGGAGTTACTGATGAAAGTTTTCATTCCAGATTTTCTCCACAGGCTTAAACATAAAATGGCCTAAAGCCTCCCAAAGCAAGTCTGTCCTCTCTTCCTCCTTAAAAAAAAAAGTTGTAAAAATGCCTTTTGCCACCTGCATGCAGAGCTGTGCGCGGTGGCCCCTTGCCCTGTGTCTGCGGAAAGCATCCCTTCGTCTGCTCAGCTGTCTGAGCCCCTGCAGCAGTTTTGTCTCGAAAGGATTTAAAGAGAGTTGCTCACGTTGTCGTTGGCTTTTGTTCATCTGAACTGTGCGGTGGAGATGAGGGAGGTCTGCTCTGGAGATGCTGGGTGGAGAGGGGCTGTTGTGGTCCATCGTGGAAGCACCCGCAGAGCCCGGGGATTGTCCCGTGATGTGGGGTGGGTGCGAACCTGCCGGGAGGGTCAGCTCCGTTGGTGGCTCTTGGCAGCAGGAGAGTCCTCTCCTCTCATCTGCAGGAGTCATCTAGAGCTAGACCAGCCGTGGTGGTTGGAGAAGTCGCCGCTGGGTTCCCCATCCTCTGCAGGGACGAAGTCGCCGCTGGGTTCCCCATCCCTTGCGGGAGGTCCCTGCTTCTCCGCAGGAGACCCGTGAGGTGCTGCGGGACGTGGCCGGTGGCTGCACCCACCATGGGCAGGCAGGTGAGGGATGGCAACTTGTTGAGATGCTTTGAGTGAAGCAGAGCTCTTGGGAGCCTCGGCTGAGGGCACCTGAGGGTTTTGTGTTGGTTCATAGCAGCATCAACAGCATCTGAATCGGTCCCAACAAATTAATGCCCAAAGAAGGCGGCTGGAAGCTGGAGCTCTCCTGTACAGCCCCGGGGGCTTCAGCAGCCTCGCAGGGTCCGTGCTGCTCCAGCTGGGCACGAGGGCTGGCACAGGGTGCCGGGCGCTGAGCTGAGCTCCCGGCGTGTTTGGCCGGGCAGCGATCAGGCGGTTTCACGCGGAGCTCTCTTTATACTGGTGGAAGACGGGTGTTGCAGAACTGGTTTCCCTTTCCCCCTTCCCGCCAGCCTCCTGGCTTTTGCATTTTATATCCTGCTCTTTGCTTTTATCTTTCTTTCCAGTTAGCTTCACCCTGTTCGGCTGCTCTGTCCCCCGCTGCTCATCTTCCAGCGGCACCGGCTGCGATGCTGGAGGAGCTGCCCAGTTGCCCCAGTGTAGCCCCTTGTTGCGGTTTCCCCTTTTTAGTGGGGTGTGAGCTTGTTCCTGCGGGTCCCCAACCAGCACCCGTGGGTTGGGTCAATGGATCCCTGAGGGGGGGGGGGGTCTTAAACTGCACACCCGCTGTCACTGCTGCCTGGCCCTGGGAGTCTGCAGAAGGTGTCGGAGAGAGCGCTGGTGCTGTCGGGGTGTGAATGGCTCACGAGAGACATTTGCAGCAGCTCGTCCGGGGGGGAGGAAGAGGAGGAGGAGGAAGGTCGTGCGGGCAGGACTGTTCTGCTGGAGCATCTGCTCCCAGCCGAGGAAGATCGGCGGCTGTTTGACAGGCACTGCCTCCGACCGCAGCCCGGCAAGTGGATGCTGTCAAGTGCGTCAGGAACAGAAAGTTTTGCTGATCTCCAACGTAACATGTTTCAGCGGTGAAGCCGGCTGTTATTTAAAGGAAAGGCTTTACTCTGCCCTCCCTGAGATGTCACCCAGAGGACTCTGCAGCTGAGCTCTGTCGCTGAGCCAGAACGATGCACAAATCCTTCTTTGCTTAACTTCCAGTGCCACGGCGTTTCCCCCCGGGATGCCACGGCACATCAGGGCTGTGCAGAGGCAGCTCTGGAAAGGTTTGAAGGGTGACTGCAGAGAAGCATTGAAACACTTCTGGCTTTTGAAAACTGAGGAAGGAATCGGGTACATCCCTGGTCCCAGGGATGTACCTCCTGAGCCTGGGCTGGCATCACCTGCCCGTTTCATCTCAGCCGGAGCACTAATGGGCTTTAACCCATTTATACCAGTGTTGAGGGGGAAAAAAAAATATTATTTTAATATGGAAAGTTACAGGCTTAAAAAGGCCTTACTAGCCTCTGCTTAAAGATCTAATGTCACAGGGGTGACTTAGCTGATGCGTTGCTGCTCTGCCTGAAATGCAGACGTACCTGGGGGTCTCCCCCTTCTTTTGCTCCAGCCACGTCTGGACCAAAACCCCGACCCCTTCCCTCCCCCCGGCAGGTACCAGCCCTGGCTGTGTGCTGGGAGGGGAAGCGATAAAAGGGGGTTCATCTGAGCTCATCCTCCAGCTCAGCTCTTAACCCCTCTCTCCTGCGGGTCATGCAACGTGACTTTACAGCCCCGATACAAGCGGCCGAAAGGAGGGCTCCTGCTCAGGGTTCTTCTTCGTAGCGCCTCCGCAGCTCCTGTATAAATTAACGCGTTCGTTCATTAGCTGCAATTCCCCAAAGCACTAAGTTTGTGATTTTAATTACTTTTCGCAGGGATCTGAGCACACGGAGACTCCACCAGATGATTAGTGTTCATTTTATTCATGTGGCTTTTTTTAATCCCTGTCTCTGCTAGGACACGGTCGATAGGTACGAAAATTGAAGTCTGCTGATAAATTCCCAGCCCTGTCCTGGGTGAGGTGTCTTGATCTTCGAACTAAAGCAGCATTTTGCTGACCAAACAATTAAATTTCCTGAGAGGTGCTGCAGAAAGTGCGTCTCCAAGGAGGGGCTGAGCTGCCCGGGTTGCTGTGTGCTGTTGTGGAGGTATTTGCCAAAGTTATATTTTGTCCTGTTTATCTCTAAACCCGAGCTGGGCTGGCTCTGTCACACGCTGGGTGGTAAAAAAAATGAAGATTTTCAAACAGAAACATGGAATATTTATATGGTTGCAGACGTTTGTGGAAATATTAGTGGGAAAAACCTAACCAACTAAAGTAAAACGCCAACAAAAATATTTTCAAATTAATGAAATGCTTGAATACATTTTTTAACTGTTGAGGTTTTAATCCTCGAGCATTTATTTGATCTATTTGAAGTTACTGCAGCTTCTTGTACCATAAACATTTGAGGGCCATGTTCTTCTTTTTACGCAGTCTGCTTAGTCGAGAGCCAGAGGCTTTGGCTGCGTGTGGAAATTTCCTGTTATATGGGAATGATGCTGTAGCTGCAGCTGGGTCACCCCCCCTGCACAGCTTTCTGTGTCGTAGCCTGGTTCTTACCTGCTGGACCACTCCTGCATCTCCTGGCATCTTCCTGCCTCGGTGACGGGAGCTCCTGGGTGCTTTGCTGCGGTGCCTGAGCCGGGGATCTCCCGTGCAGGAGGAATACGAGGTTAATGAGAATCCACATTTTGTCTTTTTTTTTTGTATTTACAGAGTTTGATCCTTTAGTCTCCCAAGACAGCTTTACACCTGTAAGTCTGACTCCTTTGATGCACGTTTACTGGGGAACGAGCCGGTTTAGCATCAAAAAGGAACGGAAAGCAACAAAGCTGTTCAGTGCTTGCGCTGCACGGGGGAGCTTTCAGGAGCTCCTCAGAAACCAAATGTTCGATTGCAGGTGCAGGGAAGGAATAAAAATAACTAGTCCTAGGGGTGAGCAGCCTTTGCATTTGTCGGAGAGTCCTGGCTGTGGTTAGGCGAAGGAGAGGAGCGGTCGCTTTGCTCCTGGCTGGTGGGGCAGGAGGGCTGTGAGCTGAGGTGGGGAGTGATGCTGCATCCCTTCGAAAATCCAAAAAAAAAAAAAGGCAGAGGGGTGATATGGTCTGGGCTGAGCTAGAGTTTGGCCAAAACCCCAAGCCTGCCTGCTTTGTGCTGATGAAGATTGCTCGTGTGGCTGCTGGTGATCCCGAGAGCTGGGGCCTGGGCTTGGACTTCTTTCCAAGCGATAAGAGAGATTTAATCTAATTTCCTCAACAAATATGTTTAACCTTTTAACGATATTACAAGTGATGTATAAGCATTGAGAAATCCTTGTCTTTCCCCCGCTGTTGACACGTACAATCCTTTTATGGAACGACACAAGCAGCTGGTGTAAAGCTCTGAACAGCATTAATGGGAACGATGCTGTCCCCTTCCCCTGCAGCACCCTGAGCTGGATGGAGTCTGTAAGTGCCCTGGATCTGATGCACTCAGTAATAAAATGAGTGTAAAATGACAGAGGACACTTGTATATGTATATAGAATATTTTTGGGGTAGGCAGAGATTCTCTTCTTCCTCCCACTTTGGCTTTGCATTGTAGCCTCAAGTGGGAGTAAATGACAGGTCTGAGCACTCTAATGCACCTTCCTAATGCAAGAGACGACTGTTATGGGGTGTTGAGAGCTGTCTAGATGGGAACGAATCCCAGGACTTGGCAGGACAGCTCTCTTAAGTTACAGTGCATCAGCTCATCTCCAATCCTGTTCTTGCAGGAGCTCTTAGCCCACGGCAGATGTTCTTCAGCTCCCTGTGGGAGAGCTCAGCCAGCCCGGACCCTTGCTAATGGGGGCAAAAGCATCCTTGTGCTGGAGGAACACCTGCATTCATGGCATCAGCTGTTCCAGATGTGGAAGGGATGGGCTGGAGCTCAGGGAATTGTTTTACAAGGGCTGAGTTAAATCAGACCTTCTCTTTGAGCAGCCAGCAGCTCGTGGTGAGGCTCACGGATGCTCTCGTTATCCCGTATCCCGCGCTGGGATGGCACCATCCTGACCTTTGTCAGGGGGGAGGTTTAGCCCACCAGTGGGTTGTACCGGGGGGATGAAATGTCTTCTCAGGTGTGAGGGAAGGAGCCTGTTGAGAGGCGAGGGGGAAGGAGCAGGGGTGCAGCACAGCTGGGTCTTTGTCTGCAATAAGAAATAATTCCCAGTGGCCATAGCCATGTGTAACTGTTTAAGGGGGATTGGGGGGGAGGACTGGAGCTGTGCCTGTCCTTGAGTGGTGGAAACAGGGAGAAAACAAGCTGCCAGGCTGGGTCAGACCAGAGCTTCACCCAGCCAGAAGATGCCAAGAGGACAGGGCATAATCCCGACTTGTTTGCAGCCAGCGTTTCAGGGGCTTTCCCATCGGGATGCTTCCTGCAGATCCCTGGGTTTAACAGCTACCAGCAGACCTGTCCTCTCTGAGCTTATCCAACCCTCCTTTGAAGCCGTAGGTATTTCTGGCTCCCAGAACATCCCCTGACAATGAGTTCCACAATTTAATTACAAGGGGAAAGGAAATGGCTTTGGAGAGATTTTTCAACCTGCTGCCTGATCCCTTTATTCCTGTGTTGTCAGGAACGGTGCCTGGAGAGGGATTGAGAAGGGGAAGTGAGGGAGAGGGGAGTGAAGGTAGGGCTTGGATTTGGGAATGACGTGCGGTGTGGGGGGAAAGTGCTAAATTAATACCAAACTGGAGCTTTCCCAGGGTGGATGCTTTTGTGTGCAGTGCGTACCCCAGCTTCATCCTCTGTGCGGATGAACGGGATATCGCCTTGGTGCTGCTTTAATATGTGGAAGGTCAGACTGGTGTGAAGTGAGATGACATTGGTGTAAACCCAGTGTAACTACAAGCAGTTAGTAATCAAGGAGTGAGTGCCTCCAGCCTGGGACTGGCTGGGTGTTGGGGCTGCTCACCCTGAGCAGGGGCAGGAATTGGGGTGCAAGCGATGGAGAGAGGAGGTGAGAATGTCTGCCTTCGCCTCTGCCAGCAAATGGCAGGACATGCCCCAAGCCTGGCATCGTTACTGCTGTGTGAAACCCACCCTGATGGGGTGTTTGGGAGGGGAGGCCCTCGCTGAGCTCTGTGTTTGCACAGTTCACACGAGGTGTTGGCTGCAGCCAGCCCTGCGTCACTGCGCTGCAGAAACCCAGCCAAAAACCTAACAGCATCTCCAGGTGATATGTATTTTTTTTTTTTCCTTCAGCTAGTCCAGAGAATAGAAAATGGCTGTCTCCATGGGGGTGTTTTTGAAGCAGGACAGTAAATAGCATCCCTAGGTCTTCACAGCTTGCTCTTTCAGCTGCGTGTTTTTCTAAGGAAAAATGTGCATCTTGGGTTTTCCATGTCAGCTCCCAGGGAGTAGGTGACTTCGTTCAGGATTTGCACAGTTTCAGGATGTGCCCAGCAAATATGGTTTCATACAGGCATCTTCGTGTGTTTCATAGTGGTTTCTTCTTTTACCATTTGTAAATATTTCACCTGTTTTTAAATTATTCATTCATTAAGTGGCTTGGATGGGAGCAGGAATCATGCTTAAAATATATACAGGGACTTAAAGCACTGCAAGTCTGAAGGGATGTGAAAAAATAATTTGGGAAATTATTTTTTACACCAGAATGAGCCCTCCTTAAGTACTAGGAGGGGATGGGAAGTGAAGGGACGTGGTGTCACACCAGTCCTGGCTCAGGCTGGGACGTTGCTGGGGCTTACAGGGGTCCTGCAGAGCTGCCTTGTGCTGGTGCTGCTGCAGCCGTGGCGTGTGTCCAGTGCAGTAAAAAAATAGGAATAACTGTTCTCTGGTGTATTAGTAACTTATGACTTTAATAATTAAATCAATTCAGGGTTGTAGATAAATGAAATTGCAAATTAAATCTGTCTTTCCTGTACAGCAGCGTGTCCCTTGCTGGAGCAAAATGTGAACCTGTTCCTCACTCCACCTGCCTCGAAGCACTGAACAGTAAAGGTTAAAATGCTGCTGGTAAAGGGAACGGTGCCTTTTTTTTGTATTTTTTTTTTTTCCTTGAAGGAGTGACTTGTGGCAGTGCTGTGCACTTTAATAGTACCTCTATTCCGGGATCTCAAAACGTCATCGGGCTGTTAATTAATTAAAGCCTGTCAACAGTTTCACGGGCAAAGGTGGTGGTTTTTATCAGTGATAGCCACGCGCTTTGAGCTGCTGCCTGGTGCTTTGTGGGGAAGGAAGGGAAACCTCCAGGTTTTAGAAATGGGAAACAGGCAGAGATGAGCAGGGCTCGGAGACCCTGCGGGGTGGATGAACCCCCTGCGGATGCGGAAACTGAGGCAGAACAAGGTGACTATAGAAAGTCAGGGAGAGACGGGCAACGGAGCTTGGAGCAGTGCCCCATCCCTGCGAGGTCTCTGCCCTTGGGTCCCCTTGCTGGTGGTGTTACCCCAACCTCAGTACAATCCTCGGACCGTGGCTGAGCATCCCAGCGTGGGGCAGCTCCAGGGTTCATCCACCCTCATTCGTTCCTTTGTGTTTGCAAAAGCTCTCACTAAGGTGTTTTTGAAGGTTACCTTCAAAAGCAAAACGCTTGCTTGAGAAAACTGCATAAAAGCTCCAAAAACCCAGGCTCTGGCCAGGAGCCAGGATAATGTTCCTTAATCTTTTTCTGTGGTGCTCATCACCTTTGGTGTGTTCCCAGATGTCGATGGTAGATGTTCGTTATCGCTTTCCTATTCTGGCTGAGGACTGTTCTCGCCTTCTCGAACCCAGCTGTGTCAGGACCACAAAGTGTCTGTTCAGTGCAGCCTGGGGTTTCACAGTCTGGTACTTCATCCCATCAGACCCTGCCGCTGCGCTAGGCGATGGATTTTCATGCTGCTGCCCAACCTAAGGGGCTTTAGGGCTTTTTTGGGTTGCATCAGCCCAGCAGACATGCGAGCCGAGCTGGATGCAACGAGGGTGTCGTGGTGGGGAGGGGACATCCATGATGCTGCTCCCTGCAGTGAGCTGCTGTCCCTCCCCAGGCATCTCTGGGGTGGTTT
Source organism: Pterocles gutturalis (assembly GCF_000699245.1). NCBI lineage: Eukaryota > Metazoa > Chordata > Aves > Pterocliformes > Pteroclidae > Pterocles > Pterocles gutturalis. The sequence goes on along the minus strand of NW_010127835.1, from coordinate 33,257 downwards.
AGGGGAGGCAGGACCCGCAAGGAAGTGACTTTTTTTGGGAGATGTCTTCTGTATCTGCCCCGTTGTGCCTTATCACGCACTCGGGGGTGATTTCGCAGCTTCCCAGCCGCTTCCGCAGCAGACGGGCTCAGCTCCGCGCCCCCGCCGGCAGCAGAACCAGCCTCCCCCCTCGCTGCTGAGGCAGCTGGAGCCGCCGCTCCACCAGCCTGCGAACAAAAAAAAAAGCTGCTTTTTGGCTGTGTTATTTTGGATTATTGCAGCATTTCTCGCTCTCCCAGGGAACTGGCGTGCGCAGAGCTGGTGGCATCTGCATTGCCGTTGAGTGCTGAGGCTGAGCTGCCTTCAGGTTTGGACCTGACTTGGTGCAATTTTGGTGGGCAAAGACCTACAAGGAAAAAAAAAAAGGCACTGAGAAGTTGCTATGTGTGTTTTTGGAAAGCGTGCGGCTTTCCAGAAGCATCTCGGCGCACAAACAGCCCTGCCGTTGGAAGGAAAACCCAGTTTGGTAGCTGGTGCCATTGCCAAGATCAACCCAAAGTCAGCCGCTTTTTCCAGCAAGGCTGTTTGCGTTCACGTCCCTCGGACGCGGCAGCGGGGCCAGGCTGGATCCTGCCTTTGCCTCCTGCTGCTGCCCGGGGCGTGGGGGGCTCTGTGAGGAGCAGTGACATTCCTGGTGACTTGCACCACGGTCTGGCGATGGCCGGACGCTTTTGATGGACAATTGAGGTCCTTTGATAAAGGGCAAAAGAAACATGAGCCTCTTGCCAACATCTGCAGCCTCTCTCCTCTGACTTCTGTTTTTTTCCTTTTTTTGCCACTGCTGATTTTCTTGGAAGGCAAGATGCTGTCAGCATCAGTTCTTCCCCTTCCTGTCAGAATAAGATATTAGGGGACAGCCGTCCTTTTCCCCTAGTGCAAACGTGGCCACAAAACCCCGTTCATCAATCCAGTTCACAAACCTCCTCCAGCCCTATCTTGCTAAGGGCCTCTCAGGCTCTTGCGGTGCGTGAGGTTATTTAATTTTCACAGCGATGTGCCCAGGTATCGGCTGTGCCTGTGTGTCCTTTTGGGCTCTGGCAGCTCCTCGTGCACCATGACCACCAGTGCTGGTTTGGATGGAGAGGACAGTGCTCGTGGATGGTCCCCATCAGTGTGGAGGAGCTCTTACCCACCCCACGCCCGATGGCAGTGTTTTGAATGGGAATTTGACTTGTAGCACCCATCGCTTTTCAGATGAAGAAGTTCCACCCTCGACTGGCGCTGCTGGAGCATCGGGATGGACGCGGCATGTGCCCGGCGGTGGCTCTGGCTGCGATGCTCTTGCGGCACGAGAGCGATCGTCACCACCGTGCTGGACCTGCCCTTAGAGCTGATACAGCGCTTGCTTCCTTTGCTTAATGAAGCCTAGCAGGTCCAGTGGCACTGCACGTAATGAGCTTTGAAAGGTGCATTTGTTCTGATGCATGTTTGACAAACTCCGAAGTGCTTTTGCTCAACAAGTTTTCGTGGCTCCCGTTGGCTGGGAGAAGCCCAAGGGCCCAAATCAATGAGGTTCTGCTTGGATGCTTGAGATGGACTTTGGTTCATTATGGGAAGTGGCTGCTGAAGTGGGTAATTGCAGATCTTGAGGTGTATGTCCCATTTGCTTGTTCAGATTGAAGAAAATTTAGGTGCAATTTCACAGGTGTACAGGTACTAAATTACTTCTGTGGGGATACCATGCGTGTATTGACAGAGTAACAAAGATAAAGAACTCGTATTTCTTTGCGTGGTGGAAGAACGCAGACGAAAGGTAATTAACAGCCAGGTGCTGCAGCCCGGCTGTTGGTTGGAGAGGTCCTGCGGTTCCCACGGTCCCATTCTGGGGAGAAGGGGATCCCTCCTCCCACTTGTAGCGTTCCTTGAAAAGTCGACCTGTAACCGTGTTTTCATCTTCATTTAACGTGTTTGCTCTATAATCTGCCATCCTGTTGTGCTGCAGGCTGCTGGTGCTGAGGGCAGCTCCCCGGGAAGGATGGACACTGGGAGCCTGCACAGATGTGACGTGGGAGATCTGATGGCTTGTGTTCCCGAAGGCAGCCTGAGGGCTCCAGTGCGGTCCGATTGCAGCAGATGACCGAGTTCATCTTTACTCAATTGCTGGGTTTTAAGCATGGTTCAACCCAGGCACCTGCCGAGGTCCTTTCTGTTGGATTGGGGCACGAGCGTGCGATATGTATGAACATTAAAAAATCTGAAATAGTAGTGCTGGCATAGAGCATTACTGTTGGGTCTTCTTGGCATGGTTTGAGCTTTAAGTCAAGTTTTCTTGGGATGGGGGCTTGGCCTCTCCCCTCTCCGTGAAGTGCCCCGAATTCTGGCTTTTCTCGGGGAATAACAAATACCAGTGGTTGCGTAAAGCCTCTGATGCTTTATGCACTATTTCTGCAAATAATCCTTGTTTATAATTCACCCTTGGCAGAAAAAGACGTTAAATTATTAAGGCACTAAATATTTTGCAATAACGGAATGGAGATAAAGCTCTTGGCAGAAACAAATTGCTGGGAGAAGTTTCTGTTTGGTGCGTTTGGTGCTTTAAAGGATGATTAGAAATAACGTGTGGGGGGACTGGGAATTCATCACTTGATCAAAAGATTTGCTCCTCTCTTAAAAAGCAGCTGCTGGGTGTGAGCTTTCCATCACCCCTGTAAACAAGAAGCGTCCCCACGGCACACGTGTGTGGGTCCCCAGAGCTGTCCCTGTGTGCCGTGGGGCTGAAGGTGGCCCGTGGTGGTTTAGGTGGTGAAGGTGGGGGCGCAGGAGGTCACTGTCCCGGCGTTTAAAGCTGTTTTCATGTGCTCCGTGCTCCCCCAAGGGCAGATTTTTAGGGGAGCTGCTGCCATTGGACCCCAGCCATGGTTGGGGGATTCTGAGTCCGTTCTCCAGGAGTGGGAGATGCTGGTGCCAGTCCACCCTGTGGGTGTGCTGTGAATGTCCTGTGTCCTAACGGCAGCCGTTGGTAAATCAGAGGCGTTCCAGTGGTGGGAAACTGAGGATTTTTTTATAAATAATTAAATAATCGGTGATTTTGCCACGTGTCACTTATTTATCCCATTATTACAGCAGCTAGTGCTTGTCAGCATCTGGAGGTGTGTGACCAGACAACGACGCGCGTGTGTGTGTGTGTATACGTACAGACAGATGTCATATACACCTACATATGGATGTATTTCAGTAGCTATACCCATCATCTTCCAGCTCTCTTTTGGAGAGAGATTTGAAACATGACCCATGGGGATTCAAACCTCAGGATGCTCCCAACATTTTTTTCCATCATCTCACCATTTTAAAGCCAATAGCATCCTTACAGTGACGACGTTTCCAACCTGGGGTGAGCAAAGGGAGGGCAGTGACAGTGACGAGTGACCCTTGCTCGGCAGCGTGCCCCCAGCACACCGGTTTCAGCCCCTTCTTTCTTTTTCCAGGAGACCTGTGCAACTGCAGCGCCGTGGGGAGCGTCAGCGAGGCCGAATGCAACGGCACGACGGGGCAGTGTCCCTGCCTGGAGGGCTACACGGGGCTGCGGTGCCAGAGCTGCGCCCCGGGGTTCTACCTGGAGCAGAGC
>NW_010127835.1:0-29633 GCF_000699245.1 Pterocles gutturalis | reverse complement strand
GCCGGCTCCCGCAGCGCCCAGTGCGATGAGTAAGTACAGCGGTGGTTTTTCTGAGCCTTCTGGGATGGGATGTGTGTGTGGCGTTGGGATTTGGGATACAGATCAGGCAAGAATGGATCTTGTCATCTGGTGCTAGTATTTAAAAAAAAAAAAGACAAAGCAGGGAGGAAGCTGGCCTTATAAAAATTCGTGAAGCGTTTTCTTCCTCTCTTTCAAGATCTGGTTTATAAAAACATCCATAGCTGTGGCAAGAGCCCCAGCAGCCCACGGGGGAGTTAACTTGCATTTCTCGATTGCATGAAAGCAGAACTTCTCCTCTAATGCCTTGTCCATCCCATTAGTCCCTATCGGACAGCACTGCCTTCACGCTTGAGCTCCGGAGGGGAGCGGAGGAGCTTTGGAGAGGTTTGTTCTCCAAAGGGATATTCGTTACACCAGAGGCAAGCAAAGCTTTGTGCTCTGCCCTTGCTGAGCATCATGAAAGCAGCAGCGTCGGCTCCTGCCTTGCCCAGCATTTAGCCCTGCCGCCTCCTCTGCTTTTCTGTGTCAGGAAAGTCACCGTAGCTGATGCTTTGAGCCCCTGTATAATGAGTCTGTTCCTCTTCATTCCACCATACCCACCCTCACGTTTTGCCTTTTAAAAGCCAGCATGCAATTATTATTTTTTTTTCCAACTTCCAGTGATCTGTCAGTCATTAGGGATTTGTTGCTGAGTTGTGGGTTTCACTTTGTTCCTGCAAATAATGGTCTGAGCAGCAGCCAGACCCTCTGGGTCCCCTGCTCGCAGGCAGGGAGATGCAGGGTCTCTCCCTGGAGGAGACCTCCCCCATCAAACCACCCTGCAGCAGCTTCCAGCCTCCTGGGCACCAGAAAGTCGGCGGCAAAGGCATTCCCAGATCCCCCGGCCCTTCTCCAAGGCCCTGCAAGGGAAGCGATACCCACGTGCGGATGCAACGGGATTCTGCGCTGCTGCCTCGCGCTGGCATCAGCCTTGTTGTCTTTGAGGGTTTGGTCTGGGCTCAGCGTGTGTTAAGCACCTGCACCTTCCTGCCAAGGCTGGGGCTGAGTCAGAATCGAAATGTCCTGCAGGAACATGCTGTTTGTAATTACTTTATACTTTTTCTGGTTTTTTTCCAGACACCCAACCCCTCTGTTGATGTTTCTTTTTTGTTTCAATGCTGCATTTTTCTGCTTGCATATAAGCTCTGAAAAATCAGAACTTAAAAGCAATGCTCTAGGTGACTGGAGTGACCTGCTCACTAAAGAAGGTGATTCTGGGGGCTGGAGCGTGTGGAGCTTTTCACTTGGTTTTTTAGGGGTTGTTTTAGGTATGGGAAGGTGTGTCTGGAAGCATCGGGGTTTGCCACAGGCTGGAACACCTGAGTTTGGTCAGATCGGCTGGGAAGGCCAATGGGGCAGAAAGGCGGATGGGACAAATCTTATCTTTGAGGGCTGGGAGGGGAGGGAGGAGCTGCTGGAGTGACTGGGTTAACTGGGAGGGAGCGTTCTCGCCTCAGCTGAGTCACTGGGCAAAGCACGGACACGGGTGCTGTCTGTCTCGCTGCGGAGAGCCAGCCAAGAAACGCCCTTGGGAGCTGCAGGTGAGATGCTCCGAGTGGGGAGAGAGAACGAGGTGGAGTTCACGCACGTAGTGAGCCATCGCACCTAACCTTGGTGTGTACGGACCCAGGCATGGCAGAGGACCTCCCAGCTTCTCTTCCGCACCGTTTTACAGCCTTGAGGGACATGGGAGGTGCGGATCCTTGGGTGTTTAGAAGGCAGCGTAGGGAAAAATTTGGAGGAAGACTTGGGAGGAGGACTGATGTTAGCAGAAGTCGCTCTGTGTGTCTCTGCCCTGCTCAGTGGGGTTTGCTGCAGACAGAGATGACCTCTGGGCATTTAAAAAGAGGAAAATTAGGTCAGTTGTCTGTGTTGTAGGGCTGGGGGCATTGGTAGGGCTGTGAGATGGGCAGCACAGTGATGTGTATGGGAAAATGAAGCGGGATGAAAAATCTGGTGGGGCTGATGCTCCCATCGTTTCTGTGGCATTGAAGTGGGGCAGCTGCGGATGGCAGAACAGGGCGAGACACGTCTGCTGCCTGTCTGTGCCTGGGATGGAGGGGGACTGGGTACCAGGCTGCATCCCTGCAGCAGGGTCCATCCCGATGGGTGCGAGAGCCTCTTCTGCATTGCCAGGAGGTGTGTGTGTGAGCCCAGGAACAAGGTTTTTGGTTCTTGTGCTGGAAACGTTGGGGCTGGAGCTCTGGGTTTGATGTCTACCTGGATGAGGGGTGCGTGTCCCTCCGGGCAATCCTTGCTTAGGATGAGGCACAACAAGCGTTGCCCAACACCAGCAACCAGCTTCTGTTTCATTGCCATTCAAAATACTGTAAGCTGTATTTTTAATTTATTTATCTTTTAAAGCACCCACCCAGCTCTAACTTGCACAAGTTAGTTCCTGCGTGCTGGCTTAAGAAAAAAGCGACCGCTGTTCCGAGGAGTCTCCGAGTGAAACAACGGCGTCTTTTTGGGCTCTGACCCTTTCTGACAGCAGCTGATTCGAGAGGCAGACTGCCTGAGGGCTGAGCTCTGGGGGCACACAAAACACGTCTGATAGGTTTCAATCAGCTTTTGTAAAACTGCCTTTTAAAGCACCACCATATGATGATTATTAGTATTATTTCTAGGCAGGCTCTATGGCTGGCCAGATGGCACACCCAAGGACACTGTTTATTAGCTAGACCCCAAATGCAGACTGTCAAATAAAAAGAAAAAAAATCCTTTTCCCGAGGCAGTCAGTTGATTTTGGGAATGAACATTGACCTGACATGCTGTCGCTGTGAATGGACTCCACGGCCACTAATCAAAGGTCTGGTTTTGCGGTGTTTTAAATTTCATTATCTGGGGAGATCTACGCAGATCCCCCTCTGGGATGGCAGAGGATTTCCAGGCTCTGGTTTGGGTGGGTTTTTTTGTTAGATGAAAAGCTGTCTGTAGCTGGAGCTTGCTGCAGGGCTGGATGCAATCCAGGGCTGCGCGGGGAGGGCTGGCATATCTCGGAGAGGGGGAGCGTGTTGTCCCCGCTGCGGTAACGCCCGGAAACCTCAGCTAAAACCACATTTCACTGGGCTGGATGCTGGGTAGACACTTGCTAAAGATAGCTGTGGCCTGGAAGTGTTCAGAGTCCGTAGAGGAAGGGTGGAGAAAGAAGCTGAAGTTTCAAGGGCCATGGTGAAGGTCATGGAGCAGGGGAGGAGGAGGACGGTGACTCACGGGGGTGCCCAGGGAGCTGGAGGGGCCGGGCCCCTGCTGCAGAGCCCTGGGGAGGGGGACCGGTGGTGGCCCCAACCCATGGTGACGTGGCCCCAGCTGGGAGCTGCCCCCCACCCTGAGCTGCATCAGTCTTGGCAGCTTTTGGGCACCTGGAGTTGAATGTAGTGCTGTCCATCTGTCTGTCCCCTGAGGAAGTGAGGATGTCCCTTCCAGGTGGAGGAGGCAAAGGGGATGCTGCTGGGGGTCAACACGCCCAGGCTGGCCAGCCCACAGCTCCCAGCCTTGCACCCCTGTGCTTTTATTTTTCTTTTTTCTTTAGGTGAGCAGAGTCCTGTGCCTGGTCTCTCATCTCCCACTCCCTACAGCGGGCAAGGAGCCAAGCAGCGGCAGCAAAGGCAGTTTAGGGGGGACGGGGGTCTCCAGCCTCCCCAGCTGGGGCAGCGGTGGGAGCGCTGGGGCTCCTCGCAGGGTCTCTGCAGCACCCCGCACACCCCTGCCCTCCACATCCTGCGGTGCTCCTTCGCCCAAAATGTCACTGGTGTCCCCAGGTGAGGCACAGCGGCTGCTCCCTGCGGCATTCCCAGGATGTGGTGGGGTGCTTCCTGGGACAGAGGAAGGGGGGTTGGTTCGGGGGAAGCCTTTCCCTGCTGCAAAGCAGCGATCGATCGTGCACCGGCACAGGAGCTGTACAGGCACGGCTATTTAAATGCACACGGAAATCATTTCCCTGTGTAAACCTGTGCCCTGGGTGGTTTATTTAAAGGAGCAGGGCTGCAGGCAGGAGGAGCCCAGCCTGAAAGGGGCAGTGTGTGGCACCCTCCTGGTGAGCTGGAGATTGCAAATGACTCTGCATTTTAAAAATTTATTGTTTACCTTGCTAACAGCACTGCCCAGCCCCATGCTGGTCTGCAAACGTGGGTAAAAACTGGCCAAGGGCAGTTCAGTGCATCCCAGGGGTCTGGGATGTGCTGGTGCATGGGGGGAGAGGTGGTGTTACCCCGATTTACCTCTTGCAAGGTCCATTTGAGGTTTTCCTACCCCAGCACACAGGCTTTGTGGCTTTGCTCCAAAGCGTGGCCCCGCAGCTGCAGGGACAGCGTGTTTAGCCCACGAGCAAGTGTCCCTGCGCGGGTGCTCCTGCACCCCGGGGTTTGGGATGTGAGCGGAGGAGAAGGGCTGCCACGAGATGCTGCGAGGTGCTGCTGCCTGGCTGAAGGGTTCAGCCTCAATTCCCTGGTTCTCAGGGACGTGGTTTGTGTGTTTAACTTATTCTGGTCCCAGGGAGGACAAGGTGATACAACTCCTGCTGCACCGTTACCTGCGCTAGCGAACAGGAGAGCTGTGGGCATTCAGGGATTGCCGTGTGGTTTAGCTAGATCCGGGTTAACCATCTAATCTGGGCCAGGTTTTTTCAGTTCTGTTTAAAAAAAAATAGCTGTAAGCTGAGCACACATATTGCTACCATCATCCCTAATGAAAAGAGATGAATGTTCAACTGGAGCCTGTGAATGAATTTAAATTGCTCCCTCTGCCTGTGCCTCAGTTTCCCCCCAAGCAGGAGGGTGATGGGAAGCAGAGGCTCTGACGTGCTGCTTGGAGCCGATGTTGGCTTTGGTTCCTGCCCTGCCCTGAACCACGCTGCCCGAGCGTGCGGTGCTCTGCTCCTTGGCTAACCGAGCAGCTTTCCGTGCTGCCGGCTGGGAGACGGCTCTGCAGCCTGCCATCCCGGGTCGTGCACGGTTCGTGCCGCAGGCTTGGTGTAAGTCATGTTAGAGAGAGCTCCTGTCACTCATTTCTGCTTTAAAAAAAAAACCAAAACATGCATATAAATGCCAAAGTGTTAATTCAGAGATGTATTGCCCCCCTCAAGGGGATCTCGTGCTTTGTGTTCACATTAGAGGGAACGAAGGCAGAGGGTCCCCGAGAACATTTACACCCGGCTGTCCCCCGGAGCAGGGCTGCAGTGAGGCTGGTGGCTGGGCTGGCTCTGTCCCTCTGTCCCTCTGTGCTGCCTTTGACCGGAGCAGGGCTGCAGTGAGGCTGGTGGCCGGGCTGGCTCTGTCCCTCTGTGCTGCCTTTGTAGGGGGCTTCTCTTTGGAGGGGCTGATCCTGTGACCCTCACTTGGGTGGATTTGTGAGAGCGTTGGTGGTGAGAGGAAGGGCAGCAGCACTGGATGATGTTCTTTGTTCAGGTCTTTGAATAAAGGAGGAAAAAAAAAAAAAGATAAAAAGCTGTGGGGGAGCTGGGCAGGGTCTGGGTTTGCAGAGGTGGTGGGGTGTGAAAAGGTGGAAAGAGACCTTGCGGGGGGAGAGTGATAAGGACCATTGGTCCTGGTGGTGTTGGGAAGCACCCAGGTGTGTCACCTTGGGCGTTGTGCGGTATGAAGGGACATGGGGCAGAATCTGGAGGAAATGCAGATCCATTGAAATTCCAGGCTTTTGTGGAGTTTCACCAGGATGGGGGCTCGTGGCAGTGGTTTGAGATGAGAGAGACCTCATGTTCCCAGGACTTCTGCCCATCCCAACCACAGGAGGTTATCTGGGGGAAGGTGGTGGTGTCCTCATTTTGCACAGAGAAAATCTTCATTTTCTGCCTTTACAGTGTCATCACACTTCTGAAATGGCTTTTCTTTGCGTGGGAGCTGCATTTCCACTCTACCGTATCTTAGCAGTCCAGTAAACCACACTGGGCACTGCTTCCCTTTGGAGAGAAGACCTTGGGAGCCTAACTCCTCAAGGACTTATTTTTTTAAAAAACTGGAAAAAAACCTGAAAAAACCCTTTCTCCCTATTTTAAAAAGCCAGCTCTCCCTTTGTATAGATCGGCTGAGCAGGAGTGGTGGCTCATTATCTCCCAGTAATGCCTTGTCAGCATCAGTGCAGAGAACAGATTTTTTTTTTTTTTTGGTAGCAGAAATTGTTACACGTGGACATCCTAAAAACAGAAGAATACCCCGTTTAGTGCATATTTTTGTGTGCTTTAATTATCTCCACCTCTCTCCTGTTACAGACTCTCATGTCCTTTACATCCGATGAGCTCTCCTCCTCTCTTCACCCCAAGCAGGCAGATGTGGTACCCGCACCCATTTTTATTCTGTTGCACACAGGCGTGGGAAATGAATGAGTGGCTGGACACAGCAGCAGTGAAAGGTGGATAGTTATTACCTCCCCTGCAGTAATTGTGGCTTCTCAGAAATCCTGTTATTTTGTTGATTTTCCAGCAGGCTTTGCTCTTCTGGTGGTGTCTGTTGCAGACTTGCTGCTCTGTTAAACGTTGACTGCCCTCAAAATGATATTGGCTCAACTTCTTAAGCTAAAATTCTAAAATTCCTAAATTTTTAGGCTAAGTTCTGGTTTGGGTGAGATGGTGCCCAGCCTGACTTGAGGCAGTGCTTGTTGCTGGTGCCTTTTTCTGCTGCCTGAGAGGAGGCATCAGTAGAGATCTGGGACATGGAGGGACTACGTTGGGCAAAACTGCTGTGTCCAGTGGGGACCAGCCCCATCTCCTGCCTTCCCCATCGATGTGTCCTTCTCTGCATTGAGGTTGCCTGTCCCATCCCCATATTGTCGTGATCTCCAAGGGATGCTCTGGGAAGCTGGGAGCCACCATTTGGGGTTGAGATTTTGCTGTTCATTAGGCTTTTACCACTTCTCTTTACACCAAAGCGTGGAGGAACCCACCCAACCTCTGTCTCCAGGGTCATCGTGGTCTCCCCATCGCTTCCTCCCTCCCCAGAGGCTGAGGTCACCCGGAGGAGATGGCACAGCCCCAGGCTGGAGGTTCCCGGCTTTCCCAGCGGTGCAGGGCATCCTTGGCGGGGGTGGCGGGGCCAGGGAGGCGGCGGTGGCCAGACAAGGTGGCCCTTTGACATTTACAGAATGGCCTTTCAGAGCTGTGAAGTGTCCCCGCTCCGTCGAGGGCTGCCATATAAACAGACGCCGTCCCCCAGCACAAAGCGAGGAATGCGGCGCACAATGGGCCAATGTTCGCCGCGATAAAGCCCCGCTTCTTCTGCCCGCCACAAAGGCTGCTCTGAGCGGGGCTCGGCCGTGGGCGCACCAACCCTTCCACCAACGCTGGTGGCTTCGGTTGGAGCCAGGGGAGCTGGGAGGTGACACCCAGCCGTGTGCTACCTGGGGCTTCTGCTCTCCGCTTCCCCACGTGCTGATACGCGAATTAATTGACCTAAAGGAAAATCAACACGCGGGTTACGAGGGTTCTCGGTTTGCCCGGGGTGAGTGTTAACAGCGTTGGTTTTCCGTGGAAGTGTCCTGGAGTGTTTCGCTTTGAAATGTTAACTTTTCTACGTTGTCTAGAAAAATGTAAGAGAGATTTATCCCCTGGCTGCTGTCAGATATCACAGAACATCAGCACAAAAGGAGCCGGGCTCGCTGGAGGAATGCACCATTTTTAATGACATCTCTTCTGAATCCTCCTCATCTTGTGCAGCATCCTTTTGTCTTATTCCATCAAAGACTGACAAAGCCTTTTCACGAGGGTTGTTTTACAGATGCTCGTATTTCAGTGCGTTTCTCCTCATTCATACGGAGCGCTGTCATTGCTGTTAATTGTAGATGTTCCAGGAACACCTCCAGGCCCCGCCGGGATGAGTGATGGGCTCATCCATCATCGGAGGGTGACAAGGCAGTGGCAGGGAGGGGATGGGGAGGCAGCTCCTGGGGATGCTGCGGCGTTGGGGAAGGGCTGGCAGGAGCCCTCGCTTTCCTCTTTCTCGCAGCAGCATGGCTCCTCATGGAATCCCAGGATGGTTTGGGTTGGAAGGGACCTTAAAGCCCATCCAGTCCCACCCCCTGCCATGGGCAGGGACCCCTCCCACCAGCCCAGGTTGCCCAAAGCCTCATCCAGCCTGGCCTTGAACCCCTCCAGGGATGGGGCATCCACAGCTTCTCTGGGCACCCTGGGCCACTGCCTCACCCCCCGCACAGGGAAACATTTCATCAGCTCTTCTGGGATGGTCCTGGCAAGTGATGTGGGCCTGGGTGATGCTGTGGGATGCAGGGTACGCATGCTCTGCGCTTCCAGATGAGGATGGTAAATGTATCTGGCAAAGCCAAAGCTCTCCTTCAAAGCCATGGGGGGGTTTTGTGTGGCTCATCCGTGTGGTATTGCCCTGGTGTGAGACCCATGGGAGCTCCCTCCTTCTCTGACTCTGCCCCAAAATCTTACTGGACTCTCCTGTTTTAAAAATAAAGGCACAAAAGCTTGATGCCGAACCGTTTTGGCTGACTCTGACTTGGTCAGGCAGCCCCTGGGCTCTCAGTGCAGCTGGGTGTGCAGGTTTTTCTGGCAGCTGGGAAAACACTGAAAACTAATTTCTCCCTTCCCTCCTCCTTGGGAAGAAAAAAAAAGAAGAGAAATGATTAGAGCTTGCGAAGGGTTTTCTGTTGCCACTAAACCGTGCACAGCATGCCCCGAACAGCCTTTACGGCTGTGGTCCTCTGTCTTCCCATCCATCTCGTGTCTGTCACGTCCCTGTCACCTCAGGATGTTCCTGTGGAGGAGGAGCAGGGACCCATCGCGGGTGCAAGTGCCCCTTGCGGTTTCTCTTGGATCACAGATATTTTAATGCTTTTTTTTTTTCCCCCTGCTGTGATGAGGCTTCGCGTTCCCGTGCTGTCTGTGCTGAGCGGTGCAGGGTCAGGGCAGTGCCTGAGCTCCCGGTTGGAGCCCGGCCGTCAGTGTGTCCTTCCTCGGTCGTCAGACCTGGCGGAAGATTGTCTGCAGGATGCTCTGCGGCTTCAGCCAGGCACGAGGCAGGATGTCGGAGGTGTCACCTCTTCTCTGGGCTCTGCATCCAGGACACTTCCAGGTGGGGTCAATCCTCCTGTTTAACAGCACAGAGCGGGGCTCTCCCTTGTATTCCCTTAACTTTTGGAGCTGTAAAGCTGCTGTCCCATGTAAAATCCCACCATAGGGAATTTTTTTTTTTTCCATTAGACATGAATCTCTTGGTTGGTGATGGGGTCTCCTGCATCCTCTGGCTTTTGCAGACGTATTTTGAGCTGTAGGCTGTCCCCTTTGCCCAGTATTTTATTTCCAACCCCCCTCCCCAGCATCTGCTGCTGTGCTGCTGCCCTGGGTGGCCGCATCCTGCTGCCGGTGCCATCCAGCCCTGGGCTGTCACCCTGCAGCCATCGAGGCAGCAGCTCCCGGGCATCACACGAAGCCCAAGGGCTGAGGGCAGTTTGCTGCAGGAGCTCCTGCCCCAGGGGGTCCCAATCCTGGTGTCCAGCCCTCGCCCCCGGAGGGTCGGATCGCTCGGTGCTGGATCCGAGCCTCGCACATGGTCTGACCCTGTCCCCGCCGGCCGGCTGATCACCGCCTGCTCCTTCTGCCAGGGTCTCTCGTGCTGGTGATGGCTTTAATCATTAGGAAACGTATATAAAGTTGATGGATGATGTGATGCTGATATGCACTACCTACATGGTCTTTAAAGTAAGTATATTCATAAAAATCTACTAGAAACCAAGGCTGGCAGGAGTCTTTTGTTACTGAAAGTCTGTTTTTGTCCCAACACACACTTCCATCCATTCTTTTGTGAGAGCTAAAAATTGGCTGGCTTTAGTGGAGTTAATAATCATCTGACGTGGATTTGAGCAATTGATGTTGCTGCATCAAAATGTTTTCCTCCTCCTTTCCCCCCGACTTTCCCCAAAATAAGAAATTCCTGGCTGATTCTCAAAATCCTGCACAGCTCTCACTGTGCAAGTATTAAACTGTGGGTCTTTTCTTTCAAGTTTCTGGATTTTTATGGGCACAATCGGTCTGTTAACAGGACTTTTTTTTTTTTTTGTGGTTTCAATGCATTTCTATCATTGACCTTTGCTTTAAAAAGTGTCTGCCAGTCTTTACTGGACTGGAGCTCTGAAAAGGGGTGTTGTAAGGGGGCTTTATTCTATGGAAGCAGTGACCACAGGCAAAGCTTTATATTTGCTGAGTGATTTAATTCTTGCACATGCAGAACTTGGCTCTGTGCCATGTGTAACATGTTGAGAAAAGGTCTGCTTGAGAGGCATTTAACCCAAACTTTCCAAAACCCGTCTTTTTTTTTTTAAATAGCTTTCTTTCCTGTTATTTTTAAGCTAGCGAGTAAAATCAAGGGATGCTGCCCCAAAATGCTGCATTGAGCTCTAGTAGAGTCATTGGGGAAAGAAATAAAGGGGGAATCTGGGTGGAAGGGTGCCAGCTGGGAGGCAGAGGAGGGTGTCATTAAGATAAAGGCTTTATCTAGGGACAGGGGAGAGTAAAACGGGGCACCCTGGGCTCCAGGAGGGAGCCTGGGAGGGTGAGGATGATCCAGCTCTAGTGCTGGGTCCTGTAAAGCCCAACTCCGAGGGCACATCCCCAGAAGATGCGTTTTCAGGCGAAATATCAGATCCCCCCAAATTAGTTGCTTTTCCCTGCTTGGCTCTGGCTGTCCTCTGTCCACTTGCAGGAGTATCTGTCCAGTAGCGTTCAGAAACAAAAACAAACTGCTTTTTGTCTTCTCTTGTTCTAAACACTGTGACAACATTTGGATTAATGTTAGGTCTTGTGAAAAGCTCTTTAAAAGTCAAACAGACTGAGCTGCTTAACAGCGTTCTTTTGAATTCTGCATCTGCCTGCTGCAATCCCAGACCATGTCTGGAGAGCAAGGAAACAGCATCTTTCTTTTTCCTTCTTCTAATCAGTCCATTAAATACACCTGAAGTTGCATATTCTGAAACGATTTAATTGTGTAGCCACTTGGGCTCAGTTCTGTGTTTTGCTGTGCCTTTGAGTATTTCCTCTTCCTTTGGCAAACAAACGAACAACAGCAATACTAAATTATGTTAATTTCTAACAGAAGCAACGTCTTCCCCAAAACATTGCAATCTACTGCGCTTTAATTAAAAACAACCCATCAACAGTGCATCAAGCCATTTGTAGCCTCAGCCTCTATTAGTTTTAATCAACAGATTTTTTCCAGGGGCTTTTAGAAGCAAATTGTGCATTGCTTGCTCTTCCCAGGAGGAGGGAAGGAGAACAACAGATTATCTTTGTGCAGGCACACCGAACCCTGAAATACAGAATTTTAAAAGTGTATGAGGAGGGTGGAGGTTATATAGGGGGAGAGGGAAGAGGAGGTGTGCGGGGGGCTCCGTGGGTGGTACCCGCCTCGTCTGCTGCAGCCGTGGATAAATCCAGCTCCTGGAGGAGACCCCATTCCCTTTAGGTGGGATGCTGTCCTGGCTTCCCTGGGCAGGTTGAGGTTTCTTGCAGATCTCTGCACTTCTGCGTTCTCTTGTCCTTGGCATCGGCGTTAACTGTTCCCACGTGTGCGGGTGGGATGAGCCGCAGCCGGCAGTCACCATGCCGGGGGTGGATGGGAAAGAGCATTTTATCCGTTCCTGCGATTTCTCGGAGAGCTGAGCCTAAATGCTGCTAGCGTATAAAGTTGCTTATTTGAAGGCTCTCCATGGAAAGACTGGCATGGAAAGGCAAAGGAATGAGGGTGTCCCCTGCTTTTATAGCCTCCTTGTATTTACACTAATACCCTTGATTTTGGCTGTACAGAGCTGCACCTTCGGCACAGACTGTGCCCGCCCAGCAAAACGGGCTCTGTGCTGGGGTCAGCTGTGGTGGAAACTGCTGGGGAAGGGAAAACCCCCTCGGTCTTTCCCTGGCTCCTCCTGGGAAGAAGTGAACTGGAGAGAGAGGCTTTGCCGTGGGGATGCTGCGTGGAGGGGATCAGTGGGAGGTGGCTGGTGGCCTGGGCTGAAACCCCCGCGAGACCCCTGAGCTGCTGCGCCGGCTCTTGGGGGAGCTGGGAACTGTGCTGAGCTGGGACTTGTCCACTCGCCCCAAAATCCCAGAGGTGCCTCTCAGCGCCGATGCGGCAGGGAGGTGATGATCCATGTGGGTGCTCTTGTATCGTTCGGGTGTAGTGAGCACGGGTGTCCCAGTGTCCTGCAGGACCCCCGGCTGGTGCTTGATGAAGCCGGGACTGGAGAGCGGCCGTCGGAGCATCTGCTGGGGCTGATGCAGCGGGATGGCTTTGGGCCAAGGCTTTCCTGAATGAGTGATGATTTCTGGTGCCCAGCTGGAAATTGCTGTCAGGGCAACTGGTTTTGCAGGCACTCTGTCTTTCCGGCGCTCCCCATAACTTTTTGGAAATTGTTGTCCATGGGTTTCATGTCGTGCTTCCAGCAGGAGTTTCTGTGCAGAGTTCCCTGTCCAGAACACTGACCACGGGTTTGTACTTTGGATCCCTCCCCCAGCACATTCCCATTTCACTGTTGTTTTTCCTCTGTGCAGCTCTGGGAAGTGCCAGTGTAAGGTGGGTGTCACGGACCCGAAGTGTGACCAGTGCAGCGATGGATACTACAGGTTTAACGAGACCACCTGCGAGCCGTGCCAGTGCAACAACCGCTCCAAAACCTGCGACAGCCTAACAGGTAACCTGCTTCTCGTGACCATGGCAGGTGCAGGCTTTGCCTGTCTCCTCTGTCTCTGGTTTTTTACTATTTTCATTCAGCAGACCTCTGCTCTCACCCTCTTCATCTGCATCTTTATGCCTTGAGTGCCCAGAATCTTCACCTTAAAACTGAAATTAAAACGCAGGGCAAGGCTGGAGCGACTTCTCTTCCCAACAAGGTTAATAAAGGCTGCGTTAGTTACCCCAGGCTGCAGCGCAGAGCCTTTGTTCTGCAGTCTCTATCGGAAATCAGTGCTCTATTGTTCTCTGCACTTACACAAATACACAACACAGGCTTTTGAGGAGCTTTTGTTTAACTGCTGTTTACCTGGAAACATATACTGTGCTGGCACTGACGTAGGGTGACTGTTATTGCCCCAGATAACATGATTAGTGCTGGAAAAAACTGCCAGCACTTAATTCATATTGCCCACTTTTTATAAATGTGCCTTGTTCATTTTCCTTGATCATTTCTCTGGCTGTCCCTCGCTCACGCAGATGTTGATGTAGTGTAAATGCTGAAGAACCTGTGCTTGAATAGCTGAGGGGAGGGCAGGGGGGAACCTGATTGCTTTCCCATCTCCTCTGAAAGGAGAGATCCCGGAGGAGCAGTGTTATGTGACTGCCTGCACAATCCCTGCTTTAGCAACAAAACTCCCCCTTCAGAATCGAAATTCTCATCAAAACTTGCAGGCTGAAATGCAATTCTGTAGTATTTATCCAGGAGCTTAGAAAAGAGCAATAATTTAAAAATGTTGCAGGTTTTTTTGCATAGCTGGCACAGAGGCAGAGCTCATCAGATACAGGATTTCTGGGGAATTTCTCTGCCGGGGTCTGTTCCCTTGTGGCCTGTGTGTTTGCAGCAGAGGAACGGGGGGCCGCAGTGCTGGCTGTGCCCCCAGTGCCCTGGTCCTGCTCAGCATCGGGGGCAGCGGCAGGCACCAGATCTGCACTGCTTGAGGATGAATTATTGCATTTCTTCCTATACTGACCTTTACGTGCTGATGTCCTACTGATATTGAAGGTTATGGGGTTGTACCTAAGGCTGTGCACACATCAGCTGTGTTGCTGATTTGGAGCTGGGTGTGTGGGCTTTGTGAAGGGGGAAGATAATCTGCTCTTCCTTTTTCTTCCTCAATGTTTCCCCCTCTCTCGTTTTTGAAAAGAAAAAACAAAACAAAACAAACAAACAAACAAAAAAAAACCCCGTTGCAGACCTTGCCTCCGGGATGGGGCTGTCCAGGCAGCGCATCTGCTGGGTCTGCCCAGTGCTGACCGCAGCACTGCAAAGAAAGACCCTCTTTTTGGTTAATGACCTATTGTTGATTTGACAAAAATCCCTTTTTTAAAAAAATTTTCCTCCATCTGTTTTATTTGCTGCCGGGGCTGGGGTAACCCAACAAAACCAGAACAGAGGACAGACGATTAAAAATTAGATCCGACATGTAATAAGTGAGGCGGTGCACTCAGCCTGCTCGGGAGACTGCACTTTGTGTGACCTCCCCAGCTCTCCATCAGCTGTGTGCAGTCTTTGTCACATTTTCAAGGTTTCTTGCGCATTCATGCCGTACTTCGGGCTCCCTCTGCCGGCTCCGTATCAGGAGGAATATTTAAAATTCCTGGAAACTGGGCAGCCAGAGCTCCCCAGGCGACAGCGCTTCCTTCGACACGACCCTCGTGCCCCGTGTTGTTCCTGGGCAATGAGTTCGGTGGCATCTGCCCCAGCTGAGGTACTGAGAGTCCTGATCTTTCCCCAGGGTGTTATCAGGATGGGAAATGCCATTAATTATTAAGGCTTTCCAGGGCGATACCTGATTGCGAGCCCATGCATGCTTTGCACGGCTGAGCAGCTTGCTGACTCATTGGAAACGCAGCCATTTCGCAGGGCTGGCGGAGATAAATGTGAGTAATTTCCGCCGATGGGAAAGACATTGATCCTGAAATGACCAAGACTGTACAGAAAGCGCAGGTGTGATTCCAGATTTATACCTCCATTAGTGCCTGCAGAGCACGGTTCAAGGCGCCCTAGGCGCCGATGGGACAAACCGACCTCGCACGAGCCGGCTGCCCCGGGCGTCCCGCTGACGCAGCTGATGGAGGCTTGCAACTGGAGAAGCCGAGCCCAGCAGATCATTTTTCCCCTCTAACCCTGACATCTCTCCCACAAAAACCACCGGCTCGTGTCTGACAAGCTGCTGGGTGAAGAGCGGACAGCGTGTGGGAGCTGACACCGTGCAAGTGGCCTTAGTCATCGGGGTGCTGCCAGCCCCACCGTGCCGGTGGATCAGCCACTTCCCCAGAGGGGCAGCTCCCAGGGGTTGTTTCCTTCCTTCGCTGCGAGGATCGGCTGGGAGGATGCGCCAGGCTTGCTCAGGGATGCTCGGCTGCAAAGTCATCGCTGTGGAAAGGGAAGAGTAGGAGCCGTGCAGCGTGCTGGGCTTGCAAGGGAGCCAACCTCTTCCAGTATTAATAAGAAAATCCACTGTGGTTTTTTTACCAGTCAGCATTAACCTAATTCAGGATTTTTTTGTGTGTGCTTCATGTCGATATGAGGCTTTTCCGTTCCCCTGCAGCAGTGCTAGATTAGCTCCGTGAATCTCTTGTCTGTGCAGGGAATAAACTGCTCTGTGCCGCCCTGGGTTGTTCGAAGGCGGCTGTTGCCTTTTCAGAGTCTTGTACACGGGATTTAATCAAATCAGCTTCCCTCAGGTCACCGCCGCCTCGCCTGCTGAATTACAGCTGTGCCTGTCGATGGATGGTGGAGGCGGTGTGTTTATAACTAGGGAGGTTTTTCTTTCTCTGGTCACAAGAATATCAAAACACAATTTGAGGGCCATTAGGACACAGCCTCTGCTAGGACACAGCATGTTGATTTTCTGATTCAGGGCTTTCCCCAGGAAGGGGAGGTGGCTCATGTGAACCCCCAGTTCTCCTCTGCTTCTCCGAGAAGGTCAGGAATTGCTGCTGCCTCGTGCCTGTGATGGGGACGGAGGAGCTGGAGCCACACGGTGGGATGGAGCCGCCTGCCCGGAGCAGGATGGGGGCAATTCCTCACCCTGACCAGGAGCAGGCTGCACACAGAAAAAGGGCAAAGGCATAAACCAGAGGGACCCCTCCTGGGAGTGGGGGATTTGAAGCATCAAGATCCCATCCCACTGGCACAAATGCAAACTGAAACCCCCTCCCATGAGGACCATTCCTAATAAAGATGGCACATATTTACCTGCACTGACCTTGTAAAGTGATGAGCGGGGGCATCTCTGCTGGGGCTGCCTGCTTTTTCATGTCCTCTGTGTGTGTGTGAGGAGGGGGAATGGCCATCAGAAGGTCATAAGAGGCTAGGATCATGTTTTGGCCAGAGGGCATCTAAAATCACCGGTGAGCTCTGATAATTGAGAGCGCTCCACGCAGATTCTTGCTCCAAATGTTCTGCTCCAGTTCCTGCTGCCAACCGGTTGCTTGTGCTCCTGTCCCTTCCCCAGGCACCTGCCTGCACTGCCAGGAGAACACCGAGGGAGCCCGCTGCGAGCTCTGCAAGGAGGGATTCTACCGAAGCACCCAGCCTGCCCACGCCTGCCTGCGCTGCCCCTGCTCCACCGTGGCATCCACCGGCACCTGCCGCATTCGTAAGGCTTTGCTCTAATTCCTCAGATAACCAACGTAGCTCTTTTCAGTTGGATTGCTGCTCAAAGCACGTCAGCCTAGCGAGGCATTTTATAGCCCGTGAATCTCCTGATTGTGGGAACCGGGGCACCTTGCTGGAAGCAGCACCTGCCATGACGTGTCCCTGGTGCTCGCGTTGCCTCTCATGAGAGCAGCCGTGCAGCGGAGGGCATCAGAAATGCTTCGCTACAGGCTGCGGCTCGCTCTGAAGAACCTGCAAATTTTTGCAGAGAGGAACTGCTGGGCTTGAGGCAGGCAGGAGAGGTACAGGAGATGGCCAGGGTGCCACGTAGCCACCCATGCCCCATGGGACCCCAAACAGAGATCCCCCAATCTTCCTGCTCTATTTTGATGTAACCAAGAGAAGTCGCAGCTGTAATAAACACGCGTAAGACTTTTTGATATTTCCTTAATCAGTTTTGCAATCAAACCATCTCTGGCTTCATGCAGGCTAAAAAGTTCCTTCAGGTTGCTGACATCCCCAGTATATATCCAGCTGTTTTCTGAAATTGGCTGTTTGAGATGGAAATGTTCAGGAGCAATAACCTGTTTGCTTAGCAACGTGCTGAGCATGCTCTGTGATGCTGGGATGAGGCATCAGAAAATCCCAAAGCGTTTTTTTCCCCTAGGAACAGAGAAACTGCTGCAGTTTAAAAGTTTATTTTCAGCTTAAAATTTGAGATTGGTTAATACATAGTGGCTGCTGATTTTTGTTGTAGTGAATTGAGGTCGGGTCCCACAGCACACACCCCACTGTGTTTTTTCCACCCAGAGCTATGGCACGTACCCATTTTTCTTTCTGTATTCTCTAGAGCCTGGCGAAACTGCCCCAACATGTGACAAATGCAAAACTGGGTACACTGGCCCGAACTGCAACCGCTGCGACAACGGCTACTACAACTCCGACAGCATCTGCGTGAGGTGTAAATGCAACGGGAACGTGGACCCGGCACTGTCGCCCCGCGTGTGCGAGCCGGAGAGCGGGGAGTGCATCGGCTGCCTGTACCACACCGCGGGGGTCCACTGCGAGGAGTGTGAGGATGGCTACGTCCGAGACTCCGAGGGGACCAACTGCACCAGGAAAGGTAAAACAAAGCTCTGCAAATCAGGGTCGAAGATTGCTCGTGCGGCTCAGGTGGGCAGGAGCTGCCTGAAGGCTGTGGATGCTGTTAATTGTTCCAGTTGGTTTAGATTCATCCTGCTTGTGGTACAGGGAAGGAAAACAGACCTTTGTGACAGGTTGGCTACGTCCGAGACTCCGAGGGGACCAACTGCACCAGGAAAGGTAAAACAAAGCTCTGCAAATCAGGGTCGAAGATTGCTCGTGCGGCTCAGGTGGGCAGGAGCTGCCTGAAGGCTGTGGATGCTGTTAATTGTTCCAGTTGGTTTAGATTCATCCTGCTTGTGGTACAGGGAAGGAAAACAGACCTTTGTGACAGGTTGGTGCCTACTGGCTTTGACATCGGCGGGGTCGGTTGTTTTTTTGTAACCACCCCAGTTCCCAGCCTGTGTCAGGCTCCTCCAGTGAACAAGATGTGAAAAAACCCTCTATTTGCAGTGTATTAAAATGTAGTTTTTCAGATTGCCATTGTTTGATATACTTGATCTCTTAGTGCCCAGTGGATTGTCCTGATTGACTAGTCCATCAACAGCACTGTCTAGCTCCCTATAAAGGGTTTTCATAATAAATTGTGTCACTCCTCATACTCTGCAAACAATAACTATTTGGACCAAGCTTATGTATGTATTTATTTATTTATTTTCATTCTAAATGGGGAAGCAAAAGCTCAGAGAGGTGCAATCCAAGCTTGCACAACGAGTCAGTGCCAGAATTTACTGGTACCTGCTTTGGGGGTCTCTTGTCAGGCTTCAGTACACATCCAAGATACTGTCTGCAACATCTTGGACGTAAACTAGCTCTGGTACTCAGAGAGGCTACTGCATAGCTGGAGGACTCTCAGTAAAATGAGAGAAAATGGTTCTTAAGTTGTTCCTTCAGTGGGTATCAGGAGGTTGGTCCACAAGGTGGATCTCCAGCTCCACGCATGGAAATATTACTGGTGTTATGTGTTACATAAGAGAGCCCAGAGTTCAGGTAAGTACCTGGGCCCAAATTCGTTCTTGTCACCAACAGAGATTTAATTCACATCTTCCATTAGGAGCTAATGTGGTTTCCACTCCCATGCTGCTCTCTGGAGGTGTAATCACAGAGTCCTTCTCTGCGCAGGGAGGTGATCAATACAAAAAAGCTGAATGCTCGTTAGCTGTGACTGTACCGGTACAGGGCTGGAAATGGCACTTTTGCATCGGGTCATCCATTATCTCCCCTGCATGGCTTTGTCTGCACAAGGAGCTACGTGACCTTGCTCCATTAAAATCCATGTGTATGGCTCTGCTTGCATACTTGTAGTTTTCACCATCCGTTGTATTTCAGTGATGTTGTTATAGGCAATTACTGGCGTGGGGAAGGACTGTCCCCTTTCGAAGGGACTGGGATATGCTCTCCTAGCTTTCCTGTTTCCTTGACACCTGTTTTTGCCTTTTTTATTAAGCAATTAAAAAGGTGTACAGTTTCTTTTGAGATTCTTGCACACAATTTGCCTAAAACTTGCCATGCTGAGGTATCTGCATTAACTAGTTTTAGGTTGAGAATTTCATCAACCACTACTGCATTTGAGTGGCCTGGTTTTGCGTGGCTTCCAGAGTGAAATCATCACCCACCAGATCTGCAGATGACATTGGTGGAGTCTGAGGCACTAAGTGGCTGTGGTCGAAAAAAGACAGCGTGTGTTGTACCAGCCTCTAGTATCCACAGGGACCGTCCAGTGTCTGAAACCTGACCAAGATCTTGATTCTGTCAGGGCTGATGGAGAGAATATTCAAAGGCTGTGGAGGATGGCCAAAGGCAGGGTTTCTGACCCCTGGATGGATGGATGGTGTTCGTGCTGTGACGGTGAGGCACAGCAGCAAGGACTGGGTGATGCAGCGTGGCACCATGCCACCCAGCCGCGCATCGCAACCTTTCCGAGAGCTGGCGTGAGGGCTGCCGGTATGGCCCTGGCTCCTCTCATTCATCGCAGGAGGCAGCAGAAGCTTTGCAGAGGCTGCATGTCAATCAAGCAGCTGGATATGATGCTCATGTCAAAGCTGCTGAAGCAGCCCATTGACTGAACAGCTGCTGCTCTCAGGGAGCTGCTTCAGGACATCTGGAGGCTGGCACGGCCCCGGGAGCGGAAACAGGCATGGCTGTATCACCACCCGAAAGCGACGGTGCGCGGTCAGAGCACGGCACTGTTTCACCATGACATTACCATCGGTTCCAGGAAATGTTTTCACCCAAGTCCCCCTTGCCAGCACTTAGCTGATGCTGACTCAAAGCCCTGAAAAGTCCTGTTTCCTCGCTGGTGAATCAGCCATTGTCTCTGTTCTGGCTTTTCTCTAATTATAGCTACTGGCAGGGTTTGCCAAGAATTGAGTGTTGATGAAGGAATTTGGAAAGGATGACTGAATTCCTCATGCCCTTCTCCCAGAGCTGTATCCAGGAACCTCTTGCTCCTGCCACATTGTTTCCTACTGCGAAATTCTGCCTGTGAGCCTCTAGAGAAACACCTCCTGGCATCAGCATCGCGAGCATCCTTATCGACCCACGGCAGGACCTGCAGAGAACAGAGGAGCTGCTGCAGGGAGGGGCTCTGGGCAGGACCCTAAATCAGGTGTGTGATGCCCCCCCGAGAGGAGTTTCTTTCCCCATTGCCTGAACTGGGAACGTGACAGCCCAAAGGTAACTCGTGGGAGTTCCCCCAAGGGCAGCAGGAGATGTGCGGAATATTTCCAGCTCCCGTTGCCATTGGAGATGCAGCTGAGTGCAAAATTGGTGACTCTCCTCCTCAGTCATAATTAGCAGACGTTCTCTTCAGGAGAGCTGGATCGATGCAGCACAGCACCATCGGCTGGCATCGCTGCAGCTGTCAGGGCTTTAAAATGAAGCTGCAGGAGAAATGGAAGAGAAGGGGAGAGGGGGAGCAGAGTCCTGGGGAGCCAGAGATGGGGAGAGGACTTTGGCTGATTGAGGCTACAGCTGCTGGAGGGTTCCTGCTGCCTGGACTTGAGAATCTAAGATAGCTCAGGTTATTCCTGTGAAGAAAATGCTTTATTAGTTACAGTTGGGAGCTGAATACTTGGGCTCTGGTGCTTTCTGAGGCCTGTAGCTCACGCGGTTTGAAGGTGGCAGAATGAGCTTGGTCCCTCTTACGAGATCTCCGGTGTTAGCTTGTTGCTGACTCCTACATCTGAGGAGGGAGAGTTCCCGTGTCTGCTGGAAGCAAGGCAGGTTCGTGGCTATTTTGTGCCTGGGAACAGGCTGCAGAGGAAGATGGAGCTTGTGGCACAGGCTGGTAGTTCCCTTGTTCTCATCCTTCATGTGCAGACATATGGCAGCGGCTGAAACCCAAACAGGATCCATGCTGGCTTCTGCTGCATTCAAGAGCTTCTCAAGAACCTCCACAGTCATCTTTTGTTGTGATTCAGTTACCTTCTGCTTCTGGTTATGCAGACTGGGGGTTTCCGTGAGATTTGTTTATGACCTCTCCATTGAAAAGCAGAACTGGGATTAAAAAAAAAAAGCCGTGTAAATATTGAAACCATTGCTGAACACTGTGTGCTAGGCAGAATACTCATAGTTCATTTTTTTCATTTTTGATCTTCTTGTGCAGGCAAGGGAGAAATAACAATATTGTCAACGCAATCCTACATCTAGTGTACTAACTGTGACAGGTTTAAGCTCCTGGAGCTGCTGTGTCCTCCCAGCCTGGCTGTGCAGCCCACAAGACACGTGAAGCTGCCGTCGTCAGGTTCAAAGTCCAGCCTCCAGCTGTGCTTGGTGGAGCCTGGCTTTCCTGGGCTGAGTGTGAGCTGGACCGGACAGCTTGGCTTTCATCATGAGCTCATGGATCTGACACTGAATCTTGGCTGCTGCACCTCTCCATCCATCGCCAGATTTTTCATAGAAATGCTGCAGTCCATGAGCACTCAGCACACAGAATTATTTAAAAAAACCAAACTCAACCCTTGCTAATCATTTTTGTAAACTATTGTAAACTATTTTGAAAAAATACCGGCTTTACCAGTGCAGACTTCATTGCCATGGTAACTGATATAAATGTCAAATCTCTTATGTTTGTGTTTGATTCCAGCTTTGTGTATTTTTATTGATCATTTTGTATTTGTTTTGCAGAAGCCACTCTTGGCCCAGAAACAAAGGAGTTTACAACTTCTGCTCCAAATGCCAGCAAGGCAACATCATTTTCAACTGCAGTGATAAACAGTACGTTGTCCCCAACGACTATACAGACTATATTTCCTCTGAGTTCCTCTGACAATAGTACCTCTGCTTTTGCAGATGTTTCATGGACTCAGTTTAACATAATTATTTTGACAGTTATCATCATCGTTGTGGTCCTACTGATGGGCTTTGTGGGCGCTGTCTACATGTACCGCGAGTATCAAAACAGAAAACTGAATGCTCCTTTTTGGACCATTGAACTCAAAGAGGACAACATCAGTTTTAGCAGCTACCACGACAGCATCCCCAATGCTGATGTTTCGGGGCTTCTGGAAGACGATGGGAATGAGGTGGCACCGAACGGACAGCTGACGCTGACAACTCCCATGCATAATTATAAAGCTTAGAAGGAGTTGGCTTAAAAAAGTTCCAGGGCTTGTTGAGGGGGTATCAGGATCCGTGCCAAGGCTCCACGCAGAGGAAGTTGCTCTTCAGATACTCTTGTGCTGGGCGTGCTGTAGCTCGCAGGTGAACAGAGAAAAAGCGTAGGACAGCCGAATGTCAGGGGATAGGGTGGAACGCGTTCAGTGTCCTGTTCTCCATGCAGCTCCATAGAATTCACTGGTGTTACAGACTTGATGATGCTCTTCTTTTTTTTTTTTTTTTAATGAAGAGGTGGTGGGGTGGAGAAAGCAGTACCCCATGATTAACCAGAAGGTACTTGATTTCCAGCCAACTTAACACTTATGTCCTCTTCCTTTAGTTTGGAAAGTGGTTCATGGATTCACAGTGGATTTTCAGGAAACAGACCTTTGTAAAAGCTTCAGATTAGTTCCTGATATCAATTTGTTTCAAAAGGAGGACAAAAAAAGGGAAACAATTGTTCACTGTACTACCAAGAGGCAAGTAGAGGAGTGAGTTGCACACTTGAAAAAAGTCACCATTATCGGTTTCTAGTAAGCAGGAAAACAGGAAAAAAAAATTAAAATATTGGAGTTAGGGAGGAGACTAAGCTTTTCCCTTTGAGTATTTATACAGGGTGATGATGCTATTAAAACATAGCAATCCATTATTTTTTTTCTAGAAGGAGTTAATGAACTTGTATAGTTTCTGTGCAAGGGAAGACGACAAGACATCTCAGGGTTGCCATGTAAAAATAAAAGCTAGGCTTAATACCCTACCCTGATAGAAATGGTGTGTTCTGTATATACAATGTAATATATCTTCTTGGAATTGTATTTGTAATTATTTGTAAAAAAGACAACCAACCAAAAAAACCCCAACAACAGAACCATGAACCCCTCCCCAACCTCCTCTATTCCCCAAGTCGTATTTTATCATCTAGATTTTAATTGTACAGCGGTTAGTGGCATTGTTTAAAAAGAAAAAAAAAATGAGGATTGTTTAAAATACTGTAAATTAGATTGCAATATTGTTGGAGCTGGGACTCTGGCAAACACCGACTGCTTAAAGCTTTTCTTCTGGTGTCATTGAATAACTTTTTTAGAGAAAATGTGAGTGCTCCCTCCTTGCATCTGTCAAATTTTCCCGTTCCTTTACATACAGAGTGAATACCAGCGTCGCCATGAGTAGGGCCTAGTAGGTGTCCAAAAATCGGATGTACCATTCTGCTACTTGCTTTTAAATCCTTATCCAAAATGCAGATACTGGGATGAATGCATTGAGAGCCTGATCTCGATGGCCAAGCTTTTCGGTAGCAGCCGCTCATTACATGAGTGGATCTCATTGCCGTCTCTCCCGTGCTGACATGGTGATGGGGGGACTTGCCGGAGTGCTGAGCGCAGCCTCCTGGCCTCTTGAAGGGCAAAAGCAAAAATCTCCTGGATTTGGGTGGAAACGGCTTTCAGCCGAAGAGCTGGCAGGAGCCGGTCTGAGCTTCTAGGCTTAAAAGCTGAAAGTGCACGGATGCGTTCAGGGAATTCATGTAGCACAAGGTGATGGGGGGGAATCAGCTGTCAAAAATAAAAACCTACAGAGAACTTCAGGTTTTACAGATTCCCCTGATTTTTGTGGGTGGCTGGTGGGCTCTTAGCAGAAGGAGCACAACTCCTGGGCAGTGCAGCACAGGGAGGGCGCAGCTCCTCGCCGGTACCTGCTGTGTGCCTCCAGGCAGGCGCCGTGCCCTCCCGGTGCTGGGGAGCTGCCAGGGCTGACCCGTGAAAATCAATACCATGATATTTAAGCAGAGCGTGAAACAAATATTTCACCTAATGCGTGACCAACCTCAGAACTGAAGCTGCGTTGCTGTGCGTGTTGGTGCTTTGCAAGCGACGGGTGCTGAGGAGGAATGAAGTACCTGCTAAAGGTCAGCAGGAGCTGACTGATGCATCCTCAGCGCCAGGCAAAAAGAAATATTTCTCGAGATGAGAAGTGGTAGGAAGAATGTGGTGATTATTTATTTGCTTTCTGGTGCTGCATGGAGGCTTTTCTTATCCTTGGAGACTTTGGGGGTGGGAGGGGAGGATGGGTGCTTTAAACACATGCACAAAGATGCCATTTCTGCCTCAAAAACTTGCTGCCTGATTTAAAGATGAGGCACGGTAAGGAAGAAGGAAAATAGTTGAGGATAACCAAGGGAAATGGTGAGGACAGAATGTGATATCGCATATAGGGCTGAGCTGATGGAAGAGCTCCCGTTGCCTGCCGTGGGCCTGGGTGAGGTCCTATAGTTGATGTGATAAATTTGGCTGATGTCGTTCAGAGCAATGGCACTTCTAGTTATACAATGGGGGAGGACTGGAGGAGAAAATCTGGAGATTGCTAATCCTCGAGTTACTTGCCAAACTTTTAAAGAGCAGAGTGGTGACAAAACAGAAAATTTCCTAAAAATCGTAATTATTTAACAGCGCTGATTTAGCGATACACTTGCACTTGGTCACTTCATGGGGTGGGGAAGGGTAATGCAGGAAGTGTTGGCAGCTGGGACTGATGCTCGCAGGCAAAGTGAAGGACAGATTGTCCACTTTCACGTTTCCAAAATATTTCAGTAGGTCTTTTCATCTTTGCCGCAAACCACCTCAAATTTTGGTGTGACTGTAAGGCTACTCTACAACAGGAACAGGCTTTGATCTTTCTCTTGGTGTAGAAATAATGACCACCTGCAAAACCAGAGTGTGAGTCAGGATGCTGAGCCCTCCATCCCTGCCTGCCATGGCACAGGAGTGTTTGCCTCTGGGCTGCTTCTGCCCTCCAGCGACTCTAACTGCTGTGTGTGAGCCTGGGGTTTGAAAAGAGGAGAAGGAGGTGGGGATGCCTTACAGCCTGGGAGGGAGGGTGGCACAGCCATGCTGCTGTCTGTGGGTCACACCGGGATGAAGGGACCTAGACGGCCCCTGCAGAGGTGGTGGGGAGCTCGGGTGGGCAGCAGGGACCTGGCTGCCCAGGGGTGGGGAGCAGAGGAAAGCACAGGATGTTCTTTAGCAGGGACTGGAGCACAGTAAGGATGTGGCACTGGGACAAGGCTTGTCAGATGGCAGAATGACTCAGTAGGAAAATACCAGCCATCTCCAGCCCACCAGGCCTTTGGTACAGAGGAACATTTATGAACGGAAATCGATGCCTCAGCAAAGAAAGAGTAAACAGCTTTGTGTTCGACCTTGGTGATGTGAGAGGAGCTCTTCCTTGCTCTCTCCATCGCTCGTGCAGCCGTCCCCTGGGCACCGCAGCGGGTGAGGAGGAAGCTGAGCCAGTTCTATCGCCAGTCAGCTTTGGGTGGCGTTGCATTTTGAAGGGGTGCAGTGGTAAAACACCTGTGCCAGGGTACTAAAGGCCACCAGGACCTGCAGTGTGTTCCCCCTTGTCATGGAGCTTCCCAGCTGTTGCGGTTTGCCCTACACCACGTTGGGGTATGGGCAGGTAAACCAGAAATGGACTTTCGGGGCTGCATTGAGGCCCAACTCAGAAGCAACCAAGACAAGGGGAAGGCATCTGGGTGACTTCTAGGGCTGCTGTGGCAATACAGATACACGTGGCTTTCCTGAAGGGCCACCGTCCATCACCTTCTAACGGGACATGGCGCTGTTGGCTGCGGTGGTGTGGCTGTTGTGGAGAAAGGCAGCTGATGGCACGGTACGGTAGCTGTAGAGCACAGAGAAGGTACCACAAGGCAGGTGAAGGCTGGGTGAAGGTGGGAGACCAGCTCCCAAGGCACAATCCTCAGGGTCGTGATGGCTCTGTGGATCCAGCCGGGCTGGACGGGGTGAGTTCAGTTCCACAGTCAGGTAACTGAAGGTGAGAGGATATAACGGGGCGGTTAAAGGGCAAAAAGCAATGATGTGCCAAAGGCACGGGGCAGCCGGGATGGCTTACGACTTGGGAGAGCATTTGGTAAGCACAGAGTGCAACAGGCATGGAAAAATGCAGTGGGGTTAATGTGGATTAGATGATCTTGAATCTTACGAAGCACTGTAGCTAGAAATAACTGCGTGGAGCGCCAGCCCTGGGGAGCTGTCGGGAGATGTCATCCGTTGGAATGATAATTCCCTGGGACCAGGCTGAGCAAACTTAGCATGCTGGAAACCATTTATGACAGAGGAGGGGATGTATCCAGCATCCTTCAGGTATCCTGGGCCAGTTAACCACTGCTGTACAGCATCTTTATCTCAAACGTTACAGGCAATGTCACTGTGGCAGAAAGTTTGCACAGTCTCCTTTAAATAAAGGATATAAGATTGAATCCTAAAAATATGTTTCTCTTTAAAGTGAAGTTTTAAGATGAGCTCCCACAGGACTCTGCTCCTCATGTGTCAGAGGGATGGATTAAATAAGGAAAATGTGGGCCTTAAAAATTGTACTTGCTCCCAACTGAAACACATCAGTCTCCCTACACATCCAAATAAGGCGTCTCCTAAGCATATGCCATGCTTACAAATGCATTTCTAAAAAGAAAAAAGTGTATGATTTGAATATATGTCAGAATTTATACAGAAGAATGTTATTTAAAATGAATAAAAATAAATGTATATAATTTGTATCTATGCCACTGGATTTTTGCATTTGTTTTTTGTTCACTGAAGTTCAGTCGGAGTATTTCCACTGATAGCAACCAGAGCTGGACTGCAGCCTAAAGGATCGAATCTGATCTCATCCCTGTAATGACATTGTTCCAAGAGAATTATTTCTTCATTACACCCCTGTATGTAAGATGAGAACCATGGCACAAAAATGTGTTTTAACATCAGATATTCATAAGTACAGTTGACATTGTGTCAGATAATCCACCTCAGAAATTAACCCCATCATCTCTTGTAGCTGCTTATTAACCATTCCAGCTTTCAGCTACTTCCATTAACATGGTTGGTAGCCAGACAGCCAACGTGTATTTCCCATTATTGTCTCTAATATTCACAGAGACATATTCTGTCAGAGATATATAGAGTCATTAAAAATGAAGCCTACAAAACAAAGCTAAAAATTGGAAGATGATATTTTATCAGATTTTCCTTCGTGACCACCATGGGTGTTTCAAAGGAAATTTATGTTATGAGCTACTCTGAAATCCACATCTGTGGCATCAATAGTTTTGAACAGTCCTGGTAGTGTCTGCAGAAGGACCTATGGATTCTTTCTCACTTGTCAGTGTTTGGAAAGTGATTTTTTTTTGGCACAGAAGCAAACACCAATGCTAAAGGCTAGTCTTCTGCTGAATGTTATAATTGTTTGGTCCTTATTAAGCAAAGAAGTTGACTAGAGGTAAGTCAGTATCAGTTAAGTGAGCACTTAAAACTAAGTGTTGGTTCAAATGTTTAGCTGAGCCAGAGCTGTATAAGCAAGGGCCACACTGGTGACATGCCGTGGAGTTTATGGAGATCTGATTTGCATTAGCAGAAGTTTGATTGTGTATGACTTAGCTTAGGAGGAATTTTACTCTGTAACAGGAGGAGGCATAACTGAATGCTGAACCAGGTCCCCAGAGTAGGGGCTTAAGAACAGGATGGCAAGGAGGACGCGTGCGCAGCTGATGGTGACATCCATCCTCCGTGTGCCACTGTCATGCTTCAGCCACAGCACACGGAGCAGCTGGCTTTCCTCCTGCTCCTTGGGAGTTCGTGGTCAACTCACCCACACCATTACACTCACCATAAGTATTTATCTCCTAGACTCTCAGGCTGCTTTGTAAAGTAGGAGAGCGTGGTTCCAATACGGCTTCCTAGTGTGGGGATTTAGCATAATCTCCCCAAATGAACCACTAATTAAGATAAGGTTAAACAACACTAAGCAGATTATCAGAAGGCAAGTTGTTAACTGCTTCTGAACAATCTGTTTCCCAGCCCTTTCTGCCCCTCCCAGCTTCTTGGTGTTGCTGCAGGTTTTAGAACACTGGGCAGTGCACTAACCAAGGGAAATTTTCTGCCATGTCTGTGTGTATATACATGTATACATCTATATGCCTTTGTCCATCAGACACCGTTTCATGAAGTGACGAACTTAGCAAGGAGGGCCCTGTTGATTTCCTTTCGAAAGACAGTGTGTTGGGACATGAACTGTGTCTCTGCAGCCCCAGAGGTGCTGTACAGCCCCCGGCACACAAGCAGTGAATGATCTGTGCTGTACTTGGGGCTGATGGATGCGGATTTAATGACATGCATCAAATATGTAATACCTTACTGTAACCTTAAACTAGAGCAAATTGGTATCGTCCTTTCAGTAAGTGGACTCATTCATTTTATGAAGATCTGCTCTGCAAACATGCGAAGCCACATTTCAGACTGACTGGCTGATCAGATCCTAGTGCCATATGGCAGACCCAATTTTGCAAATTTAACTTCAGCTTGGCAGAAGGCGAGGCCACTGCCAAAGGGGATCTGGTCACATAAGGTGACAAATGTCTCCCAAGGGCCATGGGGGAGTTGAAGGGACTAAACACCTCTCAGGGTCATCAGACCCCAAGTGCAAAGCACCAGGCATGTCCAGTTGGATGGGAGATGAGATTAAGAGCTTAGCTGTGCTGAAGAGTGCCTGGTGTTTCCTGGCGGTTTGGGGCACTAACAGCTGCTCCATCACGCCCTTGTACACATGAAATTTAAAGACAGAAGTAGGGATGGGAAGCCCGCTGTGACCACACACATTCAGCAGTTGCAACGGCCGTTACCACCAGTCCCGGGCGTTGTATGGGCTTACAGCTTTCCACTGTTAGAACAGAGAAGAGCTGGAGCAGGCACCTGGAGAAAATGGAGCTAATGGGACACCGTGACACTCTGGAATAATAAACCCACAATTACCATAGCCCATGGTCAGTCCTTATCCGTGTCCTATTTCCTAGCCAGGTAAGGATCCCCTTGAGACAGCCCAGACGATAGCGGGTGAAACCTGATGCGCTGGAGACCGAAGAGGGAACCAGACCCAGCGCTCCAGCACACGGGCGGGTGACTGCCACAGCGGACGCTGAGAGCCAGTCCAGCACCATGCCGCCTCGTGTCACAGGTAACGCTGAGAGCCAGTCCCAGCACCATGCCGCCTCGTGTCACAGGTAACGCTGAGAGCCAGTCCAGCACCATGCCGCCTCGTGTCACAGGTAACGCTGAGAGCCAGTCCCAGCACCATGCCGCCTCGTGTCACAGGTAACGCTGAGAGCCAGTCCAGCACCATGCCGCCTCGTGTCACAGGTAACGCTGAGAGCCAGTCCAGCACCATGCCCCTGCTGAGGCTGTCAGTGCTGCAGGAAAGCATTTCCATCCTACACGGAGGTTACAATAATGCATTAAAAAGGGGGGAGAGAGGCAAGGCCAGGCCTGGAGCTCCCACCCCCAGCCCACACCCTGGGACACCGGCTCCTCCGAGGGAACCGGGGCAGCAGTCAGCTCCATCCAGCACCTCCAGCTGGGGGGTTCTAGATCCTTCCACAGAATTGGGTTTTCTCCCTGAAAAAGCAGCAGAGCTGCAACACTTCATCTCTGCTTTATCGTTTCAACCCAGCCTGCTTGGAGAGCAGCTGGCTC
>NW_010127834.1:0-1238 GCF_000699245.1 Pterocles gutturalis | reverse complement strand
AAAAAAGGTCGCACTTTTGAAAAAATCTACTCCACTGACATGTTTCCCTCTTTGGTAGTATTACAAGAAACATGCAAAAAACCCTCGTCACAGAACCCGAGCCTACTTAGCAACTTTCAGACTTTGTTCCTCTGCTTTGCTATCTAAATACAGTAGACGGAAATGGGAGATAACGCTCCCATGCAAATGAAGTTACCAGTTGCTCGCCCACTCTCCGCTTAGGGTAGGGTAGTGGAAGACACACTGGTTTCCCCTAAAGCAGATTTCCCGCCCCCCCCACCTCCTCCCGGTAACCTCCTGCATGCAAAGCGCCAGTGCATTGTCCTCTGACAGCTGATGCTTATCGTGCCGGTGGGGCTATTGTGTTTCAGCTCGTGGCACTGGAAAACCTTGTAACTTTCTTTTGAAGTTAAATGGCTTCATTTTGTTTCCATGTATGAAGAACTCTCCGAAGAACTATAGTGACCCAAAAGTCGACCCATTTACTACGCCCGTCCCCAACCAACCTGTTCCTCGCCCGGCCGGAGCTTTGCACAAGAGGGTCCTCCCGGAGCAGCAAGCGGGCGGGAAGGAGGAAAGGGGGAGGGAGGCTCTTCAACCACTCCAAGTTGCATCGTAATTAAATTTTATTTTATCCTACCGAGGCATGCAAAATATCGAGCAAAACACAAGTTTAAGTAATTTGTTTGTATTCTTATCTGTAGGAGTTGGAAATTAACAGCCCCGCTAGTTTACTGTTAAGCCTGGAGAGCGAGAGATTGCTTTGCAAACATTACAGTTATTATGTCTGCAGTTGGTACTCTTTGTATAAATTATTGATCAGCCATCTTATTTTTCTTTCTGCTTAATGGATATTATAGTATAGCCGTTTACACGCTATAGTTAAGGTTGTGTCAGCACTTCCATTTATAACATCCCCTTCTTACCAAGAGTTCATAAGTCCCTATAAAATTCCACTCCGGGATTAAATTTTTCAAGGAAAAGCTTGGACTTGTAAAGCTTCTTCCTCCCCGCGTCATCAAAAAAACAATTAAAAATGTTTGTCTGCTTTTTTGAAACGTAGGAATAACAAAGGTAACACCCCCCCCATCCCAATGCTTTTCATTCACTTAAGTGACTTGAGGAGGAAAAGGCTGCGTCTCGCAGGCTGTCAGCTCACATATAAAATAGAGCATAGTGTGCATTTTTTAAAAATTATTAGTATTAATATTATTAAGAGAAACAATTAGTGCTCGAGC
>NW_010127833.1:0-477 GCF_000699245.1 Pterocles gutturalis | reverse complement strand
TGGTCTCACACACCTTTGGCTCTGCTTCATCGTGTGGCCTTCCTGACATTTAGTATGGTCTTTGACCGTCCTGTTGCCTTGTTCTTTGGACTCGCACATTCCTCTGGCTTTTCTCGTTGTTGGCAGCTGATCCACCATTCGTTTTTTCTCCTGAATGTGAACCACCTCCATCCTGGGAGACACAGGTGACTGTGGTGTTGCGGAGGACCTGCCTCAGGAGATGGAGGCTGCTACCGACCTTCCCCTGATGCTCTTCTCAGGAGCTCTCTTGCACAACCAACAATTTAAGACTCAGGGTACACCATCCCTGTGCCTGTTTCATGAAATACACAGCAGTTTTGAGGTGGGGGGAAGGTGCCCAAACCAACTGGCACAAGACCAGCAGCTTGGCTCTGCAATCAGGCGCCCTCTGATCGGGGACACCTGGCCGGGGCGCGACCGTCCCCTCACCACGCGGCTCCTGCCACCCCCATGGCC
>NW_010127832.1:18894-60345 GCF_000699245.1 Pterocles gutturalis | reverse complement strand
AACTAGATGATCTTTAAAGTCCTTTCCAGACCAAACCATTCTATCATTCTATGCTGATCTTTGTGGTTGCTGCCAGAACAGTCAAGGACTTTTCAGCTTTTCTGCTGTGCCAGCATCTGCAGGTGCAGGAGAAGCTGGGAGGGAGCACAGTCCAATTACTAGCCTCGGATTCCATTTTAGATTTAGGATTGAGACCCAAATTGACCAGTGGTGTTTTCCATATCCTGTGTGTCATGCCCAGTAATATAGACGAAGCTCTGTCTGGAGGTGTTCTCTCTCTCTCAGAGTCAGCCTGCTGTCTCTCTGGGTTGTCTTTCTCCCCCTCTGTC
Organism: Pterocles gutturalis; assembly: GCF_000699245.1. Taxonomy (NCBI): domain Eukaryota; kingdom Metazoa; phylum Chordata; class Aves; order Pterocliformes; family Pteroclidae; genus Pterocles; species Pterocles gutturalis. The sequence continues at coordinate 60,016 of NW_010127832.1, read as the reverse complement.
AGCTCTCTGTCTCTCAGACACCTGGGCTCTTATCTTTTCTGGGACTGTGGTTTCAGGACAGTTACCCAAGAACAGGCTGAGCTTTGGTCATGAGGTGCTGAGCAGTTTCACTGTGTGTCTCTCATTTGTATATTTGTATATTTACTTTTATTAATATCATTATTAATATTATCATTATTATTTTCAGTTTTGTGGTAGTTTAGTTATTAAATTTTTCTTATCTCAACCCATGAGTCTCTTTTCCCTTTACCCCTTTAACTTTCTCCTCCATCCCTAGGAGGGATAAGGGTGAGCGAGTGGTTTTGGTGTTTTGCTGCCAGCTGGGGTTCAAAACCACAACACAAAGTTTTATATTGAGAGCAGCAAACAACAATAAAAACCTAAAAAGAAGCCTAAACCAGTGAATATGCAGACACTTACTGAGCTTTGCTGCCAAAACCAAGCAACATGCTACTATTAAGACTCAACATACTCAACTGTCCTGAATAGTATTAAAAGGTCTCTTACTGTACTGAGTGGCCAAGTCATGAAGAAATGAGCAGAAAACACCCACAATAAACAACTTGAAGGTGGGTTTGTTTTTTCTTTTTTTTTCCTTACAGAATTCGTCACTTTTCAATGCAACTTAGATAAGCACTGCCAGCTGGAAGCTAATTACATTCAGCTGAACCTAATTACTTGAAACCTCTTAATAAGAGGGGAAACTATTGCTGTTAAGGAGACACAAGTCTATTGGGCTGAAAAGAAGGTAAGATTTTAAAGCTATATAGATGTTGACCTACTTTGGTTATGTATTGTTACTATTCTTTCTCCTTATAAGTGTGCTGTTGAAACCATGCTTGTCATTTCCACAAGAAAAAAAAAAAAAAAAGGAAAGTCACAGTATTTCCTCATAGACCCAGATTTAGCCCTGCCTTAACTGGTGATTTGAAACAGGTGTGTTAAAAGCAGCCTCCTCCTGCAGCAGGTCTGAGCCTCTCACCTGCCTAGCTGCTGGAGCCCAGCCTGGGGAGGGATGCGGCTGCTGCTTTCCTGTCCATGGGTACAACCAGTAGTTGCAGAGACACACAGACACACGCATGCAGGATGTACAGACTGCTGCAGACCAGGTGCTGCCTTCAACAGCACCTACACAGAGGAATCACATAGACACAAGCACAGACAGCCAAGTCTCCCCCTCCTCTTGGGCTGGCAGAGACAGGAGATCACTAGTGCAGCACACATACAACAGTCTCCAGTTTCACGATCACATGCACATTTGTGGATTTGCTGAGTACCAACATGGCATCTCTGTCTGCCCAGTGCCCCTGCCTACATCCCAGCCCCCTTACCCACCCACACGTCTCCCAGTCACCAGCTGGTCCCGCTTGGTGCTTGCTGCACACATACTGCCCTCGCATGCTCCACTCATCCCACAGACACCCCACACTTGTGGGTCCCCTGGATATCAGCATGGGCCCCATACCTGCCCCATACCCTGGCCTGGATGCAAGGTCTCCCTGCTCTCCAGCTCATCCAGCTAAAGGTTTGTGAGTGACTACACACACGTGTTCCACACAAACCCGGTCTAGGGTGGGCATGGGCACTCGCTGCCCCCCCCGCCCCAGCAGCCAGCACCTAGCACCTGGGCTGTGTCCCACGGTCCTGCTTCAGCTGCCAGCACCTCACTTGCTGGCAAGTCAAGTCTTCCCAATAGCTGATTTTTTGGGTCATGCACTGTTTCCACATATATCTGGAGGTTAAAGGTCCCCGCTGGCTCCAGGGGTTGCTTGCTCTATTATTTTCTGAACCCCAGGAGCACACCATCCTTGCTGTTGCTCTGGGTTTACGTGCCCAGGTGTCAGTAGCAGCGGGGTTGCTGGGTGGCCTCTGGGAGGAGAGGCCAGGGCTGCCAGACACAGACAGTTCCAGCTGGCTCCACCAGACCCACCGCAGGGCACGGCTGAGCCCTTCAGACAAGGTGGAGATGCATCTGAGAAAACGGTTTTTTTAAAGGGAAAAATGTTCTGCAGCAGTGAGAGTGAGAGTAAAAAAGTGTGAGGAAAAAAACGTGCAAACACAAAGGTCAGAAAAAAGGTGGTGGAGGTGTTGCAGGCACCTGAGCAGAGATTGCCCCACAGCCCCTGGAAGACACCGCAGTGGAGCAGGTATTTCACTGCAGCCTGTGGAAAAAAATCCACCAACAGCAGGTATATATTCCCTGAAGGAACCATGCCTATGGAAAACCCATGCTGGAGCAGGGTTGTCCTGCACAACTGCAGCCTGCTGGGAAGACCAACTCTGGAACAGGGCAGAAGGGTGAGGAGGCAGGAGTAGCAGAGAGGAGCTGTTACAGACTGGCCACATCCTCTGTTCTCCATCCACCTGCACCGCTCATGGAGGGAGGTGAGGACTTGGGAATGAAGGAATGAAGCTGAGCCTGGAAAAGAGGGGAGAGTGGGAGACAGCATTGTTTTAAATTTTCTTTGTTTCTCACTAGTCAAATCTATTTTAATTGTCAGTAAACTAATTTTCTCCAAGTTGAGTCTGTTTTGCCTGTGAAGGTAGGTTATCAGCAAGCACCCTGTCCTTATCTTTAGTCATGAACTTTTTCCATCTTATTTTCTCCCTTGGACTTGTTGAGGAAAAGGTGTGGCTGGGTGGGCACATGGCAGCCAGGCAAGGTAACCTGCCACAGTCATTAGAACACTCCAGCACTGGAATAGAGTTTATGCATTCTCTGTCCACCCTCAGAGGTTTTTGAGACCAAACAGGAAAAAGCCCCGTGCAACCTGGCCTGACGTCATAGCTGAGATTTAAGCAAGAATTTGGACCAGGGGATTCCCTTCAGACCCTTTCAACTTGAATTATTCCATAATTCCCTGGTTATCCAGATGCTTCCTGTTCAAAGCAAGCATCTTATCAGGAAACTTTAATAGTAAGAACAGAGCTCACCCAAAGTTTAAGGAGTATTCTCAAATCATTCAGTCATCCATGATGGAAAAACAAGAAATATCTGTAAATTGGCTAGAGATAGAATTTTGTAAGAACATTTAAATCTTCGGATTTAGTTTAAATCTGAGCTACAGGTTGTCTACCTAACGTTCTCAAAAAGTGTCAAAAGTGCATTTGTAGTAGGAAAATATGACTGGAGTGGTTCATTACGTCAGCCCGCCAACTTTATAACTTGAACAGGTATTATCTAGAGGAACACAAAGATGATTACAAACTCAAACATAACACAAGCCACAGAAAATCTGCACACCCTCTAACAAAAGTAAGACCTTTAATGTCACTGAAATTCTGCCTGGATGCTTGCAGAGAAAGATTGTCAACTTCCAAAAGTTCTTTTGTGAAAGACAGTTGTCGTAAATGGGAAAACCAACTAAACAAACACATCAGAACCTTTGCTAGCCTAATATGTGAGGAAAATGCTTCTTGATCTTAGATCTGAGGATATGGGAACAGTTTAGAATTAATCCTCTACACATTACGCAGTTTCACCCAATTTTTGAAGTCAAGTGCAAAAATTGTCTTCAATGACCTTTCCCAATTGCTGTGTAAAAGCTCTGCTATATTATGTTTTGAAGCCTTTCCACCATCAGCTGTGCAGAGTGTTCTCTGCTGCTTCATCTCCTATCATATTAATGTTCACATATTCCTCTGACGCCAAGCAGTAGAAGGCTGTATTTTTAGAATAATTATAAAAGAGCATTGCTCTCCAAGAACCTAGTTTCAGGACACGGCTATGTTCAAAGTAATGTAGGGAGATCCAAGAAAAGTGATATGATGCCTCATCTTATCTAGGCCTCATAATTATTTTTCATGTCTGGAAACTGTAGATGAAATTGTAATGCTGATTTCACAGTTCAGTAAAAAAGGATATGCAAATTCTGTTAATAAAAGTTTCAGTAGAAAATTGCCACATCCTCCTAGCCTGTTAAAATCTTCTGGAATAAAATGGGAGGCATAAGTCAATGTCAGCTGCACAAAGAACAAAGGGTTTATCTTGAATTTGTCTGAAAAAGCTATGATTAAAGGCAGTAGTCATCTATGAGACCTTTATTATCAGAAATTTATAAAAGAAGAATAAGTAATTGTATTATTAATTCAGTTATATGTTTTTACAGGTTTAAATTAATTTTCTGAACATTGCTAATTGAAACAAAGCTAAACCTGCACTGAGACTGCTCTGAATTGCCAAGAGTGCAAGGAGCTGGCTTCTTCAGCAGCCAGTCAAGTCTGGACCACGCAGCCTTTTTATGGAGCTCATGTAAGTGAGGAGCAACATGACCTGAGGAAGCAGAGTGAGGCCTAGGAAAAGTCGTCTTAATATTAGTTAAATATATTTTTTTTACTCCATTACTATAACCTCTGAATATATTCAGTAATGTTAACAACATCCAGAGACTGCTTACTTGAGGACAGCGAATCTACTTTCATTGTTACTTCGAAGATCTGTCATCACCTTAGCAGTCAAGAGCAATATGTGGTCAATCACATTCTCCTCTTGGATAGATTATGCATTTCCATACTACCTTCTTCCTCTGAAAAATTAAAAAATGAAGGACCTTAAATATGTTCAACTTAGTATAGACAATTATGTATTATGTCTAATAATGTATAGAGTATTTCTGTCAGATATGTTCACCAGGAACATCTAAACAGAAATTATCAAGATTACATGAAGAAAAAAAAAAAAAAAAAAAAAGGAGGGCACAATAAATATAGTCTTCTCTGCAAGAATTTTTATGTTGATAATATTGTAGCCTAATAAAATATAATACATCTTTCTTACCCTCCCCCCATTCTTGACATAAAAACTGTTTTAAGATTCCTTATCTTCTCTCACAAATATCCTTGAGAATACACAAAATAAAATGCATGGTATTTGCTATCAGAGAGTCATTCATCTGTGTTATCAATCAGCTTTTTCAATGCCTGGCAGTTTGGCAGTTAATAATTGTCCATAAAGGTAGAGTCAGTAAATATAGGCATGAAATATGAAACTGCCTATAAATATGTAAATTGTCTCAAAAGTTTAAAAATATTTGACACCTACTATTTTTCAGTATAATGTTTTTGTTATTGCCCCTGCAGTTTAAAAGAACTAGTTTTCATCAAGAGTGTCAAACAGTAATATGGTTTTGTTAAATCTGTAAAATAACCTGTTACTAAACTTAGGCATCTGAAATTTTAAAGACAGAAAAAAAATAGTAGAATACACAAAACTTTCCAGAGTCTTCAAAACAAACAACACATTTCTTAAGTAAGAAGTGGGGAATTTTTTATTCAAAAGTAAAATTCAGAAGTTTTTTAGATACTGATAAGCAGTGAGCATCATGTCATTCTTTCTACATCTCACCATGCCATTGTCCTTCATTCAGTGCAAGAAATCCCCCTAGCTCTGGAGGTTTTGTCCTTATATGTCTGGATTTACTGTGGAAAGATAGCCTGCATGATTGACAACAAAGCCATAAAATTTTCTAATGGAAATATCTAATTTCTGAGATTAGAATATTGCTGTTCATGACCATTTCAACATAAATCTATGCTGAAAAGGTTGTTGATTTATACTTTGGCCTCTAAGCAGTAAAATACAATCTCTCTTACTTCACAGAAGTTTTGTGATCATCCACTGAGTGATTCACACTAGAAAGTGGAATTCAGTAACCAGTCGGGTATATGACACTTCCCTTCTCCCAAATATACCTCCACACTACTACACTAGGTTATTGTTTGTGCAATATACAAAGATATTTTTAATAATATTTCAAATCTCTATGTTTAAGAAAGAATTCTTGACTATTTTACCACCTTCAGATCGCCCACATTATTCCTTCCATTTCAGTTAAATTTACCCTCTAGTCATTGTACCCATATCAACTACAACAAGGGCCTGTAATATTTTCAAGACCATTTAAGGCCCTTCTTTGCTGGAAAGGTGACATTTAACTGGTATGGGAAGCTGCTGTTGCCAAGGTCTGTCTTTTCTTGGTTGATATAAAAAGGCAGCAGAGGACTTGCTATTGAAAATTGTTTAAACAATCAGTAATAATAACTATAACTTGGGTGTATAACAGATATATAAAATAGGAGAAAAGACCTGAGATTAGTCATATACTAATAGAATTATTAAAAAGTGTGAAGATTCCTTGGAAAATAAAAATATTTTTTATGACATAGAAAAAGCTTTTATATGGGAGAGAAGGCAGGAAGTCAACACCACAGTTGAGTGATTACATAGAACCACAGAATTGTAATAATGGATGATGCAAAATAACTACTTCTTAACTATTAGCATAAGTATAATTCCTCCCAATCTCCAACTGTATTTCTTAAAAATATAAAGAAATCCATGAGAAAACTCTTAACTTCTAATCCTATTATTTTAAATAAATGTTTTATGTGAAAACCAGCTAAAATAGAGAGAAAATACACAGTAGAAGAGATTCAGGCTACTTGCTACAGGGCTCTACAAAATACTGTGTGGGGTGACTCTATATAGAACATTTACCTGTGGGTTTTGCTAGATCAGGTTTTTGGAGTAGACAACATCTACCTTCTCAGTTCTTCAGCTGTATAGTGGCAATTCACCTAGAAACAATCCCTGAAGCTCTCCTAGATCTAATTGCCTTCTGAAAGCATTCCTTTTCATCGTATTATTCTTTTATATGTTGCTGACTTCATCAGTGTGTAAATGGCAGTCATTGCAACAATAGAATAACGGTTTTCAGACAAATATGAACAACGGTGTCCTTCATATTCTCTATGGTCTCTTTGTATCTGCTTCACTAGTGAATTAAAAGTATCTGGAGTAAAAACAGGTTAATTTAAATGTAGAACCATTTTGGTAAGAAAATATTTTTTTTCAAAAAGTATTTAATATTCTGCAGTCATATTATCTCCTCTGAAAAACAGTACATTATTTCAGTAACCTCCAGGCTAAATAAAATTTACTCAAGGTCATGGCCTTTAATGAGCTCCCTGAATGTTCTTCAAGACTTATTGAATATATTGAAATGTATGCCTTACTTACAAACATAAATATTTATTATAAATTGGAATTCCTCTTCTTAAATGATAAGGAAGGAAGTTAATTAAGGTCATCTTACAATTTTTATAATGCAACACTCAGTTTTTAGATTCTGACATCTTTTCTATGATATTAAAACAGCAGAAAAATGCATTAGGGTATACCAATAATCTTTTTTAATGAAGGAGCAATGCCTGAGGTGAAACCAATCTCTGCAGTGAGTGTGCTGACATGAAATTACATTCCTGGATTTGCACCACCAGCTGGAAGGAATGTAAACCCTGGCACATTCTGCTTGTTGTGGTATAATAAAGAAAGATTACTGAGGAAGAGACTGGGTTCCAGTTATCCTTGCAAGGTGAATGTGTCTTAAGCAACTTCTGCACTTCTTCCTAGCACAGCTCCTGCAAGAGTTCTGTTAGCTGTTCTCACTCTCCTCGTCTTGCTTATAGGTAACCCGCATTGCGTTGGGTCTCTTAGTGGTACTATCAGACTTGTCAGGGTTAATACATTCCATTGTGTTTCGAATTTTAATGCAGTTATTACTATGTTAAAAATTGATTAACTTTTCTGTATGGAATTCTGCAGTTTCTAGTGTAGGACTCAATCATGTGCTTTGACACAAGCCTATGGAGAGAAGAAAGTCATATAAGAACATGTCTACAAAAGTGAGGGAGAAGGTCTAAGATGAAAATGAAACTTAAAATATCTATATGTAATGGTATTCAGCATATTTACTCCTTTGGAACAGCACTTAGACATGAACAACTTCACAGTCATCAGTGAAACGTCATTGGTTCCTGAAGGTGGGATGTGAGAATATTTATTTGATGCTTCATTAAATTAGTGGGAGATAAACATTTCAAAATACCTCCGTTTCTCAGGTTTGAATGAAGCAGAAATCCTGCATAAGCAGCCTTTTCCATTTATCAGTATCTTGACTGTGACCAAAAAAAAAAAAAATCAGATTTGGAAGAGTATAACCAAAATAATTTCAGGCTTTTCCTGATTTCACCTGGGACACAGTTAACTTTCTTCTCAGTAGCTAGCAAGAGACTCTGTTTTAGATTTGTGCTGAAAAGAAGGCTGAAACATACTGAGGTTTATAGCTGCTGCCAGGACAGTCAAGGACTTTTTAGCTTCTCACTCTTTGTTAGTGTGTGCAGGTACAGGTGCAGGAGAAGCTGGGAGGCAGCACAACCAACAATTACTGGGTTAGGACCTGATCTTAGGTTTAGGATTGAGACCCAAATTGGCCAATAGTACATTCCGTATCATGCACGTCATGCCCAGTGTATAGATGAGAAGCTATCTAGAAGTTCTCTCTCTCTCTCTTTCTCTCTCTCTCTCTCTCTCCTCTCAGTCTTTTGGACTCTTGGGCTCTTATCTCTTTTCCAGGATTGTGGTTTCAGGACTCTTTCTGCTCCAGGATCGTTTGCTGGGAATTGGCTGAGCCTTGGTCATCGGGTGGTGAGCAGTATCACTGTGTATGACTCATTTGTATGTTTGTATATATTACTATTACTATAATCATCATTATTATTTCCAATACTATTGTAGTTTATTTATTAAATTTTTCTTATCTCAACCCATGAGTCTCTTTTTCCTTCACCCTTTTAATTCTCTCCACAGTTCCCAGGAGGGGTGGGGAGGGAGGGCAAGCAAGCAGGTGTTGTATATAACTTCAACACTAGTTAATTCTTTGTCCAGAATTCAGGCCTTGAACTGAATCACAACTGAATTGAGTCATCAGGGTAAAAATGAAAACAGGCAGATTAAATATATGCATGTAAGATATCTTCCTGGTGTTTTTTTTTTTTTGTTGTTGTTTTTTCCTCATTTGTGAGGACACATGAAGGATCAGGAAAGTCAGATTTTTTATTTTTTTTTTCCTGGAATTTCTTAAGGAATGGCCCAATTAGGGAAGTGCTGATAGGTGGTATGTCTCTGTGTATTCACAGAATGGGTTTCAGACATGACCTTTCAAAGCTGTAGATGACTGAAAATATTGGTGAAATGTATTCCTTGTTATTATTAATAAAGTGTTATGTAGACTTCCATTAGTAGATAAGTACAAGAGAACAAAGCCCTGACGACAGATTCTAGGTACATGTAAATTAGTATATTTCTGTTGTCCTTAATGAGATTAGTCCAATTTACACCAGATGAGGATCTGTTCAACGTTGCATTAACATAAACTGACAATGTTGCATTTAGAAGTTTAATACTGCTTCAGAGTTAAATTGTCTTCTTTACCTCTAGCCATTGAGAGAATAATTTTTTATTCTAATTTCCAGACTTGTTCAATCCCAGAACACTTCTTACTACAGATGTATGTATTTTTAGTATGATATTGAAGCTGAGGGGCTTAATTTAATTACATGATCATCTGCTAGGTCACTGTCATTTTCCTTTAGGTAATGGTATTTTCATAACTAATTTACACTAGCAACTGGGAAGCTGCACACATTTTAAAGATTGTCTGTTTTGTAAGTGAATTTCTTAATATCTGAGAGAAAGACAAAAAGCTGTTAAAGTATAAATCATTAATTTGGTTGGAATCTTTGTGTCTACATGGGAAAGATAATCTCTTTTCAATCATTTTACAGATCACCATGGGAGGGCTGCCTACACTTTGGACAGTAGAATATTGCACAAGAGATTTTTGATATTGCTATAGAAGAAAAGAAGAGGAAATGGCTGTATTCTAAAAGTGGTCAGACATAGAAAGAATAGATAATACCATTCTGCATATTGATACAGTCTTATCTGTACTTTTAAAAAAAAGAACAAAAGGCTAGCAATTTTATGCAGATTCACAGATTTAAAGTTTCCTGCCACACCTATTTCCTAAGTGAGCCAGAGGTCACAGCGGTGTTTTTCCAATCGATGGGAATAGCACAAAGGACACAGGCAACAAATTAAAAAAAAAAAAAAGTAAACTTATTTTTACTTATGTTTAAAGTGATAAAATAATGAGAAAAATAATACAGTGAAAATAAAGCAAGATAAGGTAAAGCAGCAAAATAATAAGCGAACTACTATAGCAAGCAAAAAGTGAGGTAATACAGCTAATAATTACTACATAGAGTTAGCGATAGTGATTAAGAAAGATACATCACCAGTTGCCCTATTAATACATTGCCATCGTCCAGATCCGCAGACGCTGGGGAGTCTGTTTACAGTGAAGGATTTGGAGAACCCACCCCAGCAATTGGGAAATCTCTATACAGTGCATCCACTGTATAGATGAGGCTTCCAATTTTCCCTGCAAACAGTCCCTGCTTTTATACAGTTAAATAAACAACTTTATATCTTAAGCTGCAAAAAACCTCTGGTGTAGATTTTTTTTCCTTGTTAACTTTTTCCCGCTCTTGGCCAGAACCCTAGAAAAAGTTAAGAAGAAGTAAAGGTGTCTGGTTATCTTTGATTATGCGTCTGTAAACAACACCCGTCACTGCCCTGGTGCCTTCTGTCACATAGAGGTCTGTTTGAAGGTTTGAGATAGGTTTACCTCTCTTTGGCAAATGGGGCTACCCCATTTAATAGTTACACAACTACTATCTTACAGCAAGCGTTACAACAATGCTCTGTAAGTGTTACAACAAAAGCTTTTATAAATTGGCATATATTCATAAGGTTATATACTGCATATATGATCAATATGATACATATTAGGTATATTGTTATGTTGTGAGGTTCACCTAGAGGTCAGCTTTGGTTCAGGGCCTCACTGCTCAGGCCCTAGCATTTCAAGTGGTAGTTTTAACATGTAACAGCACTAGCAGGGGGGAAATCTGTGAAATGCTAAACTTATTTTATACTCTGAGGTTACCAAATAGATTTCTAATGTTTACAGCATTTTGTGTAAATGATTGTTTCTTGCCTGTGGCTTTCAATCTTTGGAATGGTTCGGAGAACAATTGAAGCATAATCTATTTCTGAAAATGTTAGTAAGAAGATTTAAGATTCAGAATATATATCTTGTATTCAACCGATTATACTGACTGAGAAATAATAGATTAGAAATATTTTGTCAGTGAAAATAAAAAGATGTTTAATCAAAAGCAATTGTTGTGTTTTGCAGTTAAAAACATCACATAACCTTTCCTCAAGTTGTATTATACATCCATATATAAAAAACTGAGGAACTTAAATTTACATCACACTTTACATTCCTAAACTCTTTCATAATTTTTGTTCAAACTGCATGCTGTGCACTTCCTCCAATGTTTCTGTACTCTCAGGAAAAATGAACAGGATAAATACCAAGATCAAAAAAGGGCCACACCACTCTCCAGAGAGCAATTAGTGATCATTTGTATAGTCTCTACAATTCAAATGTGAAATAAAAGCCATGTGTCCCAACAGATTTTTGAATTCTGCTCTATCATTTCCCAGAGGAAATGACAGCAAAACACAATTTCCCAGAAGAAGAGAAAGCCTTATTTTGAAAAACTTCGTATTTGAGGATATTACTTCTAATTTCCTATTCATACCTGTATTTCAGGGAATTCTGTACTTTTCAAAATTTTTTTAATGACAACAGACAAGTTTCCACTTGTACTGGGTTTTAACCTTTCCTTTTCCTTATTTTGGGTTTTTAACCTTTCGTTTTCCTTATTCTGGGTCAGTATCTTATGAATTTACAGTTTTTTTGGACAGTTATGTTCAGTGTAATCACCATCTTGCTCATCCCACTAGGGCCATCCTCACAATAATCTCTACTGCTTGACAGTAGTCTTAATTTATGGGTAAACTTCTAATTCTCCTGATTAATTTGCTATTGTCCCTCTCTCTACTTTATTTTTCCATCTTAGAAGATGAGCAAATGAGTCTTACATTTCACGCAAGTTTATGTGATTGCATGTTCTGGTATTTGCATATTTTGTGTTCAAAGAAAAGACTCAACATAAATCAGGCTATAAGGGCAACAATTTCTATATATTTGCTTGAGATTGTGCTCCAGTGTAAAGTCAACATCAAAATTGCATCTGTCTCGTGAAGTGACATATGGAATATGTAGTTTTCATAAGAAGATTAATTGTTTTTAACAGTCCCTTGGATATTTAAAATTATAACATTTGATCTGCCATCTAGATAAGGTATTTGAGATATTTCTAAAAGGATTTTGTGTTTTAAACAGAAAGGTACACCTTAAATTTAGTTTACTTCTAATTTAGTGCAGAAGATACTAATCCATAGTATTGCGTGACTTCATTTTTAACCATACAAGATTTTTATGTGTGCTGGTTTTGGCTGGGATAGAGTTAGTTTTCTTCATAGCAGCTAGTATGGGGCTATGGTTTGGATCGGTGCTGGAAACAGTGTTGATAACTCAATTATATTTTCATTACTGCTGAGCAGTGCTCACACAGAGCCAAGGACCGAAGGGATATCCCGTGCCATATGATGTCACGCTCAGCATATCAAGGTGGGGGAAGAAGAAGGAAGGAGAGGATGTTCATAGTGATGGCGTTTTAACTTTGCAAGTAACTATTGTGCATGATGGAGCCCTGCTTTCCTGGACATGGCTGAACACCTGCCTGCTGATGGCAACTAGTGAATTAATTCCTTGTTTTGCTTTGTTTGTGTGCACAGTTTTTGTTTTATCTATTAAATTGTCTTTATCTCAAGCCATTCATTTTCTCACTTTTGCCCTTCCAGTTCTCTTCCCCATCCTGCAAGGGAGGAGTGAGTGAGTGGCTCTTTGGTGCTTTGTCACTGGCTGGGATGTGAGGTGTATGTCATAGAGATAAACTCAATGCCAAGAAACACAATTTCTAGATTAGTCTATTCTGATAAAAGAAAAATAGTTTTCAAAATTGAAACTGCCAGTGTTCATTTGGAAGAAACTTCCAGTTTTATTTTAAGTGTCCGGTTCACTAACAATTATATAACTAGTGACTCGACCACAGATGCTCAGTGTTTATGGTTCCTGAACAAGATCCAATTAAGAGCTCACCATCTGTCATAAATCTTTGTCTCCATACAGCTTTCAATGCAAGTGACATGCTTTAGTATTCAAGCCTTAGCCTGTCTTTCAGTCACTGTTGTCAAGTTATCCAGATATTCCTTTACTAGGGGTTTTTCAAAACTCCAAGAGTTTTTTTGTCTGTTTGGTTGTTTGGTTGTTTTGTTTATTTGATTGGGGGTTTTTTTTTTTTTGGTTTTTTTTTTTTTCTTTTTTTTTTTTGCTACAGATAGAGGTTCAAAAGTTCTAGAAAAAATTGTTTTGGAATATGACTCAGTTATTGTTAAGCAGCATTAACAATCCAACTGTAGATTTGTCAGATTTGGGGGTCAATGAGAATGTAATAGGAAAATACAGAAAGGATTTCAGAAAAGTATCATAAATGAAAATTATTTGGATGTGGAAGTGTGGAAGATGTTTACCAAATACTTTTATACACAGGGGATGTTTAGAGATACAGAAAAGTTTGACATTTGTTATGTAGAAATAAAATTCCAAAAGTTGGAACATTCAGGCTTTTCCTACAAAATATTTATTTTTGTTTGAATTCAGAATATCAACTTATATTAGTTCTCTGGAGTAATACCTAGATTATTTTGGTTAAGTCAAAGATATCAAAGACTATAGTTTCATCCTATGGTGTCTGTAGGACTAGCAGATATCTCAGAGGATCTACAAAGGTTCAAAACCCATCTGAGAAGGCAGCTGGAATGAGGCAGCTTCCGCTATGACATCCAAGTAGCACTGGATGCCAACATATAGAAAATTGAATCATTTTGTAGGTGGTACTTCAGGGTTAGCACACTTTCTCTTATGCTGCTTTTGTCTGGGACAGAGTTAGTTTTCTTCATAGTACCTAGTGTGGGGTTATGGTTTCAATCTGTGCTGGAAACAGTGTTGATAACACAGGGATGTTTTTGTTATTGCTGAGCAGTGCTCACACAGAGTCAAGGCCTTTTCTGCTTCTCACACCACCCCACCAGTGAGTAGACTGGGGGTGCACATGAAGTTGGGAGGGGACAGAGCTGGGACAGCAAACCCCAGGGATATTCCGTGACATATGACATCATGCTCAGCATATCAAGCTGGGGGAAGAAGGTGGTAGCAGAGGACATTCAGAGTGATGGTGTTTTGTCTTTGCAAGTAACCATTACATGTGATGGAGCTTTGCTCTCCTGGAGATGACTAAAGATCTGCCTGCTGATGGGAAGTGGTGAATGAATTCCTTGTTTTGCTTTGTTTGTGTGCACAGCTTTTATTTTACTTATTAAACTGTCTTTATCTCAACCCACAAGTTTTCTCACTTTTACCCTTCTGATTCTTCCTCCCATCCCACTGTGGGGGGAGTGACTGAGTGGCTTTGTAGTGCTTATCCTCAGCGAGGGTTAAACCATGACAAGTTGGAATAAATTTACCCCTGCTCTATAGAAACTACCCTAAGCATTAAAACGTTACTAAGTTGACCTAATATATTCTTTGTGTTATATGCAGAAAGCTTTGATGCTCTGACAAAAATGTTTAAAATTATAATTTTTTTCTTGTTAAAGAGCAATAATCTTAAACTAGGAACATCCAAGTTGCTTAATTTTTGTTTACATAACATTCTTTTGTCTAACTTAAACCTCTTTTTTATTTCCACTTTTTAGTGAGTAAAATGGAAAGAACCCTGTGCAAGAGAATAGCTAGACAGGAGTACACTGCTGAAAGCATAATAGAGAAAAAAAAATACTATAATGTATTTTCAGTACATAGCCTTTTTTTTAAAGTTAAGGGCTAGAGTGCCATAATGGATCTTTAATCCCAAAATTTGACAAAGAATTCCATAGCTGCAAAAAAAAAAAAAAAAAAAAAAAAAAAGGACAACAATTGCCTGCTGGCTCTCCCCTGTAATAAACTAGTCTTCTCCACTGAAGAAGTACTGTACCACATAAATGTAAAAATTCTTAGTCTTAAAATGTTTTATTGAACTCTCAGTTTCTGATCCTCCTCCTAAGTCTACTTTGTTTAGTTGTTTAGTTTTATTTAACCATGGCCTATTACAAATATAAAATATTTGCATATACAAATAGAGAAAATATACAAATATATGTGTGCGCATAATATACATAAATGGTAGTAGGAGGTAAGCATTAGGTCTACTCTTCATCCGTCTGTATGCCCTATAACAACTGGCCTCATTAACTGGAATAATCTTATTAAATCATTTTAATATACAAAGCATTGTTTTCTTCTGTCACTGTTTTCATATTTGAGCATATTGACTATGGCATAATAATTACCTAATCTGTATATATACCTTTCTTTGCAACAATTTTGTAACTGTTTTTTTTCTAATTACTTTTCTTTCTGAAATATAGATGAACTTTCTTGCATAGTTTCTATCAGCAGTTCTTTTGAGCTACTACAGAGAGGTAATATGTTCCACTGAATTCTAGTGGAAACTGTAGTTGTGTAATTTTGGTTGTTTCATGCTTATTTTATAATGAGGAAGAATGTGAAGGAAAGATCAAAAAACACACAATACTTTATTAAGGAAAAAACTATAGTGACATTTGCATTGTTTGTTACAATGAAGATTATATCAAACAACTCCAAGGTACAGTATCCTCTCTAGCTCTTGTTTTTGAATAGTCAAAGTTTTTAATAAATTTATAGGTGTGCTCCTAATGACATACAGTCCATATATGTAAAACGTGTTTTGCAAGAATCTTTTTATTTCCATCTATTCCTTCTCAAGTGATGTGCAACCAGTTTCATCATATTTATACAATCACCATAACTCACCCCATCTATGTCTTTTCTGTTATACTTCGTTTACTTCATCCCCAAATTTTTTCATCAATTTCTTCCTCACTTCTGTTTCCTGACTTTTTTAACACCTGATAAATGAATGCTTGTGCAATTGTATGTAAAGATTGGTAGTCCACTGATTCTGCTGGCTGGGGATAGTATTGATGAGGAGCCAAGTATGGTGTTAACGATTCTTTAAGATTTCCCAAAATGTGTGGCAAATACAGGTTCTGGAATTATTCTGTTCAAGATGACAATTTCCTCCATGAAAACTCATCTTCATTACTTTTTCATACTGCACATGATGACCACAAATTCTGTAGGAAGGCATAGTATAACAGTTCTCTTTGGAAGAAAACCTTTTATTTAGTCTTGATTTTTTTTCCTCCATTTTTTTTTTTCTCTGAGACAGGCTTTTGCAGAAGAAAGAAAAAATATATAGTAAAAAATGAACTGTAGTGGAAAAAGAAACAAACTCCAGGAATGACCAAAAATTAATGCAATGATAGCTTTCAGTAAAAAGACAAAAATACCAAACAGAGAAAACTGTTGAAAGCACGGCTACAAAGAAAGAAAATGTATTCCTATGCATTGTACAGACTAAAGTACATAGTTCTAGAGATTAAATAAAAAACAATTTAGATAAAGAAGTAGATTAAATACAGACTCAGGAAAGAAATAAAAGAAGGAAAGATTTTTAAGTTAGAGTTTTAAAAATATTTCAGATGCACAAGCTTTCAGTGTTTCATCTCAAATTTCTTTCATTGCATATACTCTGGTAAAGGTCTAACACCAGGAATTTTTCATTGGATCAATTTGGCTTTTAACGCCATTCCACATCCATCTCATATGTAGAGATGGTTTATATTCTGTCTAATCTGAGACCTTAAAGGCTCACAGACTTCTGTAGTAACTCATTCAACCATTTCTGTTCTTAGATTTTAAGGACTTTTTCTCTCATGCACAGTTACAAGCATCAAACACATGGAAGTTAAAATTTAAAAAAAAAAGTTTTCTGGGTTATGTGACATTTTAAGACCTAATCAGATGAAAAAAAAACCCACCACCTCCCTGCTTTTTCCTTGAGAAAAGTCAAGGGATAGCAAAGATTGCATTCAATACTGATACTTTTCAGCCTGTGCCCATAACAGCATGTCAGTACTGGCAAACTGGCACATGGGCTGAGTCCTGAAATGAAGCTTTATCTGCACTGCAGATATCACTTTCTTATACCGTGGGACACGTGTAGCACCATTCCAACAGTCTCAGAGAATTAAACTGAAATGAGCACAGGGTTGTCACCTTTCTAGTCATTATTTGCTTTTCCACATCTAACATTTGATGAAGATGTAGACTCAGCAAATTAGGCTAATGAGTGTATCTTCAGATCTCCTAGCAGATATAATGAAACATTTAGTTTCCACCTGGACAGTCTGAAACAATATGAAAGGATGCTGGGAAAGTTTTTCTCCATAAAAGTTCACACCAGTAACTTTCTGGCCTACAGTGAACCCTACCATCTGGCCCATATGGACATTCATCTGCATGTACAACCTCTCTTTTTGTCACACAGCTTTATATCATATTCTTATTCTGTTTTGTTCTGTCAAATTTGTAGAAAGAGTTCACAGAAATAAAGGTTTTCTTATGTATTTTTCCTATAGCCATCTTAACTTCTAGTAGGCCTGCAATTTTGAGACACAGCCGATGGTGGTCAATATGTTTTGATTTCACAGGGGTAATATTTTATACTGCACCTCCTGTGTTTAATGATTGCATGTGACAAGTTTAAAAAGTACTTTGTCATAATTAGCAGCTAGTGCCTCTGCCAGCAGTGGGAAGTCCATTGTCCTGGTTTCATCTGGGACAAAGCCAACTTTCTTCATAGTAGCTAGTAAGAGGTTATGTTTTGGTTTTGTGCTAAGAAGAAGGCCGATAACATATTGATGTTTATAGCTGCTGGCAGGACAGCCCGGGACTTCTCACTCTCTGCCAGTGTCTGCAGGTGCAGGAGAAGCTGGAAGGGAGCATAGCCAACAATTACTAGGTTAGGATTTAACCTTAGGTTTAGGATTGAGATCCAAATTGGCCAATGGCATATTCTATATCATGCACACCATACCCAGTATATAGATGAGGAACTATCCAGAATTTCTCTCTCTCTCTGAATCATCCCTCTCCCACTCTATCTACTCTCAGTCTTTGGACTCTTGGGCTCTTACCTCTTTTCCAGGACAGCAGTTTCCGGACTCTCTCTGCTACAGGATCACTAGCTGGGAAAGGGCTGAGCCTTTGTCATCAGGTGGCGAGCGGTTGCACTGTGTATCACTCATTTGCATATTTCTATATATGTTAACATTATTATTATTTCCAATATTATTGTAGTTTATTTATTACATTTTTCTTATCTCAGCCCATGAGACTCTTTTCCCTTTACCCCTTTAATTCTCTCCTTCATTCCCAGGAGGCAGGAAGGTGAGCAAGCAGCTGTGTGAGATTTTCCATTAACTGGGTTTAAACTATAACACCCATGTACCAGGAAAATAGATTAATGAAAAAAACCCAAACAACCTCTTAGGAAAGAAGAGTGAGTTGGACACTACAGAAATATACATATTTCATCATTGTTCTGCAACTGGACTACATTAATTTTATAATTAGAAGTCATAAAATACTGCTTGAAATAAATACTATTGAAAATACTGTTGCATAACTATTATTAGATTCTTAGAAGTACTGAAGTTTAGTTTTGTGACAGTTGATGAGTAACACCTTTCAAAATTCAGTTTATCAGTCATCACCAGTGAGATGGAAAAGCAGTCTGCAGTGACCACAAGACATTGCCGTGTAACAGTTTTAAGCTGAAAGAGGGTAGATTTAGATCAGATATTAGGAAGAATTATTTTTCCTGTGAGAGTGGTGAGGCACTGGAACAGGTGGGTGCCCCATCCCTGGAGGTGTTCAAGGCCAGGTTGGATGAGGCTTTGAGCAACCTGGTCTAGTGGAAGGTGTCCCTGCCCATGGCAGGAGTGTTGGACCTAGATGATCCTTAAGGTTCCTTCCAACCCAAACCATTCTATGATTCTATGTACCTAGAAGACCTTGAAGCCACAGAAGACTATTATTTCCCTAATCTACACAAGTTGTTAGGTGGAATCTGTAGGAAAGCAAGGGGGTTATCCATTAAGAAAGTT
The DNA here is from genome assembly GCF_000699245.1 of Pterocles gutturalis. Classification (NCBI taxonomy): domain Eukaryota; kingdom Metazoa; phylum Chordata; class Aves; order Pterocliformes; family Pteroclidae; genus Pterocles; species Pterocles gutturalis. The sequence goes on along the minus strand of NW_010127832.1, from coordinate 41,043 downwards.
TTTATCTGGAAATATGCACATATGAAGTACAAGTTCAACATTGTTTTCATGTTTGAATCCAGTAATTTGGGTTATTTGTATCAAGGCTGTGGGTGCTTACTGATGCAATGGCAATAGTTCCCTTTTTTTACACTTTGACCTCTTCATGCTGTATTAACACTACTGTAGGTGCTTCTGACCTTTATGCATATCCCTAAATTCTTAAATAATCACAATTTCCTATCTTTAATTCTTAAAGGAAAGAGTAAATAGCTAGTTCTCCTTTACACCTAAATTTAAAGAAAATTTTACTAAGATCCACTTAGATTAACACTGTAAACTATAGATAAATTTCAATACTAAAAGTGGATATGACATTTATTGTAGCCATTAGTAAATTACCTCAAATACTTCACATGAACTTAAATATGCTGAAATTTTGAGCCATAATGAGACATAAGAATGCAATTTATGGAAAGGCTATGGCAAGTTTCAAAGTTTTCATTCCAACCAGAGGTACTCTCTTGTATCCTAAATCCAAAATGTCATTATAAATTAGTTACTGTTGCAACATAAAATAGAAGATTCTAGCTTCAGGTGAACCATTAAATATGCATCTTCCAACTTTAAAAAAGACATTTCAAAATGAAAAATTGTTGGCTCCAACTTTTTCAATTTCTATGTTGTATTAGGTGCCAGAAATGACTTTGAAAATGATAGCCTCTGGGTAAAGCAGAATGTATACAAACTGCTTCATTTTACATCTCAATAGTCTAAGTTGACTGCATTAATCAAGTGGAGGCAGTCATCATGTAGTCAAATAGACACCTTCTAGCTGACCTTGCAGATTTTTGTTACTAATGGACTTAAGGTTTTTGAAATGATGCTAATCCTCATTAAGAATGATCCAGGTCATACTGTACTCTATTGCAAGTCTGTATCCCGCAAGGCAAAGTCAGGGAAAAAAGAAAAACAGTATCTCAAATTTAACACCTCTAGGTTTAACTAGAGGCAGAAGATGTTCCATTGGTATTCTTTGTCTCATCACTTCCAGAATCAGCACACATTTCTAGTTTATTTCTACTCCATCTCAGAAAACAACACCTATAGCAAAGTAAGGAAATATGCACTGCTTTTCCACCTGTCAGAATGAATAAATGGCCTCTTTTTAAGAGGCATTCTGTGGGTTACCCATATTTATTTAATATGCTCTTTCCAATTATTGATGAGATGAATAAACAATTTTCCCCTTCATTCTTGCTTTCTTGCCAAATACATGTTTTAAGTACCTGAGTTCCCTAAATTCTGGCGGGCTGCCTGGAATTTGTTTTTCTTCCAGGTTTTCTCCTATGAATATATCCATCTTCACCATCCACCAGACACTTTAATTTGATGGTTTCCTTTTTTTCTATATTTCTTTTTGTTTACATTGCCTTTTTACATTTCTTTCTTTTTTTTTTTTTTTTTCTTGTGTCATATTTCTCTAATTCTGATCTGACTTCATTTGGCTTTGTAATTCTCTTTCTATACATTCTTTACTATTGTCTATTTTTCATCTTCCTTATACTTGTCTCTGTTCTTAACTTTTTTAATTTTTATTCCTTGTGTTGCTGTATCTTCTTCTGTCTTCTTTTTTCTCTCTATACCTTTCCTTGTCTCTCCCTTTTAGTATCTTCCTTCACTTTGCTCCAGATGTGGTTCTGTTATAACAGCAACAACACATTGCCATACTGTGCTCTATTTCACATAAAATAAAAATACTCTAAAAATGTATTGCTTTCACAAGGATAATGGTGGGCCTATTGGTAATATTATGCCATTTTTTCAAAAAGTTACTAGTCAAAGAAAATTATTAGAATAAGCTAAGATACTCTGCACTTTAATACATTTTATGTCTCTTCACTGTCATTGCTGCCAGGAAAACTAATTGAAACCAATAAACTTTAAAGGTTAATATATATTCATAGTTTACCTAGAGAATTTAAGAGCTGTTCAGAAAACTTGGATGACACCTTAAAATGTTTAAAGGTGGAAAACAAACCAGAATTTACTGTGCTTCAGAACTGTAGTGACTTATGTTAGGATCCAGCTACACGAATAATGACATTTCTTTGTTATCTGTTTTGACAGGTCTTTTGAAGGACTGTCTAACCTCTTTTCCTTATTAGTATAATGTGATAATTTCATTATGAAACCAATTTTCAAAAATATTATCAAACTTTTGCTTGTTTCTGTAACTTCTATCAACTACTTCATTTTTGTTGACTAGAACCAAAGAGGAACTAGTTGTAGCAATATTAATCCATTTATTTTATTTCTGAGTGTCACTGATGCTCTTTACAAAACCCTAACTCATGTGTAAGTATGTGTCTTCTGTGTCCGTGAAATCCTAGCTCCACTGAGATCAAGTTGACCTCAAAGAAGCCAGAATTATACCCATGTACTTTGAAGAACATCACTCATAGAGTACTACTGACAACACTTTCTTATTTATGCTTTTCATATATCACCATTTTTTTCTTATTATATCCTCTAAGATAAAACTCTTAAACATCACCAGTTCAATAGAAATAATCTGTTTTGGGTTGAGGGATAAATGCAATTCAAAACTTTGCTGGCACTTCTAAATTGTTTTGAAGTTTTCATGTATAAATTTTGTTTACACAACAGTCAAACACAAGAGAGTTTATAATTTCTTGCCCATGTATTGAGACGCAGCTGTTGACCTTGTGCATGCTCTTAATTTATTGCAAATACAAATTAAAGAAGGATATTTTGTAGGGCAATGAAGGTAACTCTGTTCTAAAATGTGCTAAAGCACCAAGTTTAGTTTCACATGGCAATAGTGTAAGTGTCTTCTCATGGTTAGCTACCATCACTCAGAGTGTGCTAATTCACTTTACTAGAGAAAACTCAGTTAGAAATCATGCAGGATATTTATTATTTTTTTTTTTTACATTGAAAAACTTCAAGGGTATCAAGAAAGAATAGTTCTCTTGGATAATAAACAAAATTACAAATCAGAAAAAAATTGGGCAATGTTCTATTTTAATATTGATTCATCTTGTACAATGCATTTTACACTCATTTCCTTGTGCACCCGTACTCCACCCTATTTTATTTATTAACGGATTCATACTCACAGAGAGGAAAGACAAAAAAATGCTGATTTTTAATCATGTGAACTGTTCTAGAGAATAGATTGAAGAAACTGATACATGAAAGTAAACATATGGTTATTGATATTAGATCTTGGTCATAGTATGGTAGATTTTTTGGTGCAGTTCTATGTGAATGCATTCAAGTTAAATAGCACATATATGCTTTGTATACGTCTAAACATGTTTAGGAAAATGTTCAAATATTTTTATTTATCCAGGATAGCTTATTTAATCCCATCATGAATACATGAATAATTATCAGACCTGGAGCTCAGCTCAACAGTATTTAATTCTCAAATTCATCTCCCTGTGGAAAGAAATTACCTTATACAGCACTTAGGGTAATTTCTTTGCCACGGTACGTCAGTTCTGACCTTTTTCCTATATCTACTCCCAAAGTATATAAGGGGATCCTAAACATGTATGGCTCCATCAGGACACACCACAATTTTCTCTGTTAGCTATGAGTTCAGTGGATTCCAGTGAGTATTCAAACTCTGAAATCTTACATTTCTGCCTTTAAACTTTTACAGCATTATGAACTTTACAAAGAGAAACTCAATAAAATCAAGTGAAATACAACAGACAAGTAAAGAATAGTACTACTTTCCATTTGAAATATAGAAAAAGCAGATTATGTCAGTATAAAATATAATTTTGTAGAAAGAAGGGTCTGGATCTAACATACTTGTTTACATATAAAGAAACCAAGATCTTCTATGTTTTCTGTGGGGTACAGTGTTTCATTTGTTTCACTATCCAGTTTCACCAGGACAGGTCATTGTCGTCTTTCCAACTTGCATACTCTGGTTGATGAGTCCCTCCAGCCTATATGCTTACTCTTCTACCATAACTACGTCACCTGAACTCACAACTTCCATTCCTTAATAACTTGTTTTAACAGCAAAGCCATGAGCTACCATGAGTCATGGAGAAGGGATGGAAAAAGGGGCTGCTCTTTATGTCTCTTAGTAAAATACAGTTCAGCAGAAGATTTAAAATTCATTTATCCAGAGAGAGACAAATTGTGTAATTTCACGGCAAGTGAAAACTCTTCTGTAAAGGAGGGCAATGACAAAAATTTTATTTCTAAATTATTTCTACTTTGTTTCCTGTTCCCACTTAGTATAAAATTGCCAACCAGTTTTAGGAGCAGAACCCAGCAGCCTCTCGCCCCGCCTGACCAATGCTGACTGCTAGGGTACAGTCTCCCTTCCCTCACGCTGGTACCCATTGGTCCTTTTTTGCTCAGCTGCACAACAGGAGAGTCCTGCCAGACGGGACCTTTCTGAGCAGAGGGAAAGGAGGAGAAGCTAATTAACTAGGACTTCAACTAATTTACTTCAAAAATTAATCTGTTGTACAGAAGCTTTTGACAACAGCTATGTTAGCAAAGCCCTCTAGTGGAGATACAGTTTAAACTGGTAGCACCTTGATCACTTAATGCTGCCAAACAGCAAGAAAGATTCATCAGCTTTAATTATATCAGCATGGATAAGTATTTTTTCCCCACATTTCTAACAGCAAATTTTTATGGTGAACACTTAACACTTAATGAGGAACTCGGTTTTTAGACAGAAATTATAAATCATTATGATCCTACACAAATGGAAGAGGCATGACAAAGTGAGAAGCTGGGGGAAGAAAGCTTGTTTCCTCAAATAAACAGATTAGCTTACATTTTTTTTTAATTGCAAAATGACCTACAAAAAGTATTTTTTCACTATCAGAGCTCTCAAATTTACATATTAAATATAAAAGAGGGTCTAGGCCTGAAGCAGCTGCTTTCAACACAGTTCCTAAAGATACATCAGTTACTTGTAGATCTTTGCCCAGTTTATCCACTTGTGATCCAGGAGCCTAAATACTGTTTTTCATTCTTGAAACTGCTGCCTGTAGGAGGTTCTCTGCAATTTACAAATAATCTCTGCATAATGAACTACTAAACCTGTGTACTGCTTCTTTGCGCTGCAACATAATATATTAATTTAAGAACAAGTGCTCCAAATGTTAATACTTTAATTCATTTAGCAGATAAACAGCAGATGTGGACCAGATAGTTTTGTGTTTGACGCTAGCTGTTTTCATTTAAAACCTTATTAGGGCACTGTAGGAATGCAACAAAGCACTTCTCCATGTACTTACCAACACCAGTGCCTTAACCACAACTGGTTTCAGTTATCAGGTGTCAGAAGACATTCTTCTGCATCATCTCATGGAGTTACTTTTTGGCTTTGGGTCTAGCAATGTTTCATACATTAACATCCACAATTTGTCATTTCTGTAATTATTTAGGGTTTTCCCTCCCCTCTTCTCAAGTTCTGTGTACAGCTAAAAGAGTAAACATTTAACCCAAAAAGGAGAAAATATTCACTGTCCAAAAGTATACTGAAAAAAATATGGACATATTATTCCCCACAGAAAACTACTTCAGAGAAAAATAATGAAAGTAACTGCTATTGGAAGAGTACCATATTACGCATCCATGCAGCGCACTCCAGGATTAGGCTGGTACCATGAATTTCCTTTAATAAAGATTAGTCCTTATCCACAACCACCTTCCACATTTCAGAAATAGTGATGGACTCTGTTAATAGGTACATTTCAGAGTATTATGTATAGAGTCTTACTTTAGACACTACACTTCTGAATGTGGTGTCAGAGCACATGATGTCAGGGAGCAGCAAGGGCGGGCTGCAGTGCAAGGGAAGAGGAGCCAGGAGTGACAAGGCTGGCAGGGCAGTAACCCCACCAAAAAAAGACATCATCCCACAATAAGTATCTGAGAAAAGCATACTTTTGGTGTCAGTGATCAGCTGATAGCCCTGTGATTGCCAGCTATGGCCATGCAGGTCTGCTATCAGGCCAGGAATCCAAGTCAGCAAGGCTAGGTCCATGGACATCAAGGTGAAATGCTGGGCAGAGGCACAGCTGCAGCAAAAGTCACACAAGAACCTAGGGCAAACGCCTGACCTTTAAGTGCAGAAGTCCCAAGGAAAGAGGACAGAGACCCCACAACTTCTTCTCACCGCTTACCTGTTTTCACAGTGGTGCAATCCCAGGTTACACAGCTAAACAAAATCAAAGCTGATCTTGAATACCAGCAGCCAAGCACCCAGGGAGAGGAGGAAGATATTGCAAAGCCTCTTGGTCCATTCAGGGCCCTGACATGGTCTCCTGACTGTGCAATATGTTTAGTGATGTAGATTATTGTTTTGGAAAAATATATATGTACTCTTAGTATCAGGAAGAGTGTCAGCAGAGCAAGCTTACTGGGGCACAAGTTCAACGAGCTGAAAGTCTGGAAGACAGCAGAAAGCATCAGAACTGGTAGCTACAAAGAGAAAAAGAGGAATAGTTTTAAGTTCTAGTCTGTGGGAAAGTGATAAATAAAAAGGAATAGAATCATAAAATCATGTAATTGTTTGGGCTGGAAAGATCATCGAGTTCCAACCCCCCTGCCATGGGCAGGGACACCTCCCACTAGACCAGGTTGCTCAAAGCCTCATCCAACCTGGCCTTGAACACCTCCAGGGATGGGGCATCCACAGCTTCTTTGGATAACCTGTTCCAGTGCCTCACCACTCTCACAGGAAAAACATTACTTCCTAATATCTAATCTAAATCTACCCTCTTTCCATTTAAAACTGTTGCCCCTCATCCTACACTCCCTGATAAAGAGTGCCTCCCCAACTCTCCTGCAGCCCCTTTTCAGTACTGGAAGGCTGCTATAAAGTCTCCCTGGAGCCTTCTCTTCTCCAGGCTGAACAACCCCAACTGGACTTAGTAAAAACGCATAACAAATATTTTAGATAATTAGATGTTTAAAATACATTTTCTGTGTAGCAATCATTTTAGGAGAGCTGATTTCTAAAGAAATTATGATTGTCAAAAGCAAGTGAAATATATTTCAGTACTGATTTGTCTCCATCTCTGTTATATTTGAGTCTTCCAGAAGATGAACACATTCCTCCTGACAGCACCCCAGTGAAAAATGTTATTCTATACATTATGAACAAAAAAGATAAGCACAGGGAGACTTACTGGCTCAGTGATGGAAAATAAATTAGGGGCAGACACAGAATAGACCCCTAAGTCTCAGGCGCTGTGAACACTGCAGGCCTCCCTGGAGTTAGCAGCACTGACAATTAACTCACCACAATTTTGTCAGAAAGTACCGTCTGTTATTATGTCATTATTGCAAATAAAATAACATAGGGAAATAATTATTTTATTTGTTTCACCAGTTTACTTTCTTCTTGAATTCTTATATTTCCAGTGTAGGGGCAATTAGGCAAGGATTCATCTGATCAGACATACAGAGCTGCAGTAAAGTTAGTCCCCTAGATACCTACACAAAAGCAGACATTCCTCACAAGTGCTATTTGCCACAAGCTATTGACAATGACCAAAACAGGCCAGGCAATGCTGCCTTTACTATGCCTATGCCTGTCTTTTGACATTAAAGAACCTAGCGTGGATGTAGATCTCTAAAGATAACAGGTAAATGTCATGGTGAGTATCTCCATTTATTTCTGTTCCTCTCAGAAACACAGGGCAGGAAATACATTTGTACAACCTATTTGTACAACAATAAAAACTGTGATTAGTTTTAATAGAGCTGTACTTTTAAAACAGTTCACAAAAATTAGCAAGCAGATTGCGTGAGGTACTTGGCAAGATGAGTGCTTGGGTTTTATGAAAATCCAAATTCTTTTTAATTGCTGAAGCAAAATATAATTTTTTTTTTTAAATCTGATCTGTAGTCAATATGCATATTGATAGAGTCATTTTAACCTTGATGTGCAAACTTAAGCAATGGCAATGATTGGATGAAATTTTATGTAACTATTCTCACTATTTTAATAGATTTTAGAGCCAAGGAGGACAATATATGACCTATCAATTTTTGCTTCATTTACAATGCCAAGAAATTAATCCAATAATTTTTATATTGATCCCATAAATTCCATTTGAGCTATAGCATATCTTTTAGTTATGCTTTACAATGCTCCAGCAGTACCAACGATTTCAACACAGATAATACTAGAATATGAATCACAGTGACTTAGGAACTTGAGATACTGCCATAGAAGAGATAGAATTCAAATGACTGTTTTATGCCAAAGGAAGAAGATCCAACCTCTTTAAGGGACTCTGCAACAATTTCTTGACTGAATATGAAGAGGGAAAGAATCTTTTAATTATTGGTCTAGAGGTTATTAACATTATGAAGAGAGAGAGGACACATTTCTCTTACAGGAGTGTTACGTTTGTGATCAGAATTTGTCTGTTGTGCAAATGAGCAAATCGATGTAGTTTTTCCTCTTTTTATGCAACAGGGGTTCAGTACTGACCCATAAAGTTAATGGCATTTTGCTACTGTGTTCTGGTACACCTAGGGCAGATATTAATTAAAAAGCCATGTAAGCACGTACTATACTCCCTGAAAGGTGCAGTCATTCATCTAAAAATATTAAACCTTGTTCAGAGCTCCAGGTTGGAGGAGCTGTCAGAGGGTTACAAAGGTTATTATAACACAGATGCCACTTTCTGTAACATTTTTGGACTTGTAATGAAACTGCTAGTGAAATCAGCTGCAAAAGGAGAGCAGAGACCTATTAATGATTACAACGGTCATGCTACCATCCTGTGGGGGCACGTGTCAATGATTTAGCAATCACAGCAGAAACAGTAGTTCAGACCAGGAGGATGATTTCTGTATTAGAGAAACTGATGGAGTGAGGCATAAATGAATTTTGAGCCTGGGAAATCTCTAAATTCTTGTACAGGGAAATGATCTTGAAAATTTTACATCGAACTTTAACGTGTAATATTTCCACTTGCAACTTGAGAAGAATTTTTGCTAAGTGGTGCAATGCAATGCTGGATATTCAGGTGACACTGAAATAGTTCAACAGGAAAATAGTAGTATTTTGAAATATAACTAGCAAGTTTTAAAACAAATCCTCACTACGTTCACTATGTTTTACTTTTGCAGTCATGTCCTATACGGACAACAGATATGACATCTTTCATAAAATATATAGTAGGAATATGTAAAAGCTGAGAGGCATCACCACATTTTTTAAAAATTAGTCCTCCCAGTGAGCAACATCACTAGATCCTGCTGTACAGAATATTGTAAGGGGAAAAAAAGACAAAGTGATTTGTTGCCTGTCAAAGGCCCCTGTCTGCCACAGGCCTTGTAAACAAAGTTTGCCTCGAACATCTGGATTATAAAAGACTGCAACTGTCAGCCAAGGGACCCCTAATCCTACTCCTTGCTGATAAGAGGAAGTGTGGAATGTACTTATGGCCTCACTCCCTTGCTAGCAAGGCTGCCTCCCTTACAACTGAAGAGCAAACCTTGCCCCACTCCCTTGATAACAAGATCATCCCCTCATCTCTGAGATGCCAACAAAGAAAGTTCAGCCAAAGTTAATCCAATACAGGGTCTGCATGACCACTGACCCAATTGCTTGAAAGGGTTAATGCTGCCTTTTCCCTCCTTAGGCATGTGCAAAAAGATGGTTCTTCCCATGATAATTAAGGAGATTCCCCTTCCCACTTCCTATGCTAATTAAAGAGACACCTCCATCACTTCTTAAGCTAATTGAAGAAAGTTAGGCGGAGACTTGAAAACTTTTGTCTGTAATAAACAATGGGAAGGTGTGCACCTGTCATCTGAGGATCACAACTTTGAGCAGAGACCATCCCTTGATCCAAGGTTGGTGATACCATTCTGGAATCTTTTCTGTCTCTCCTCTTTCTCATTTCCCTTAACCTTTTGAGTTTCCTTTTTTTTTCTCTCTCTTTATCTCAGTCTTTTACTAACTTTTCTGGCACATTAGGGCAATACCATTACAAGTTTTAGTATTAAAACGTGACTCCAGCTCCTTCTGGGGCTTGTTCAGCAAGTTTCCATGGGAAACCTCACTGTGTTGAATGATTGACCGTTTTAGCACTGATAAGTGATTGCAAGTTTTACAGGTGGTTGCAGGTCTTTAATATTGTTTGAAATTGTGGTATTATTACACTGTTATTTGTCACATCATTGTAAGTTTTAGTGTTGTCAGTGGGTGATGGTGTTTAAGTTTTCTTTGACAAGTTATTTATTTTTTGTAATTCTGATATATTTTTACATCTTTTAATAAAATTTTTGTTTAATTGAACTTCTCAAAGCATTGTTTTGGGTGTTCCATATTACCTCACAGATGTCTAAGAGAAAACTTGCCCTTACCCACTGAGTAGGATGGGACAGATACTTTGACAGAACTGATCATTATGTTTCATTCTACCACCAATTTCACTTCCAAAGCTACTGTTCATATACTGTTCACATACTGTTCGCATTGGTCCATAATGCAAATCTGTGAAGTTTTCACTGTCAACAAACAATCAATGTTGTATATTTCCCTGGACATTTTCGAAACTTCTTTGATTACCTTAACCTGTCCATCTTGACCTTGTGGTTATAGCTGAAGGTGTAAAAGCCTTGCATAAGCTGTCATCAAACTACCATTCGTATCACTATTATCTCATGTTAATCTTTAAAAAACAAAACTAAACCAAATCCTATTTTTTCTACTTGGAGTCAGCTCTTGAATCTATAATCTTTTTCTTACATTATATACGAACACCTGCAAAGCAAATCCTGAAGTAGAAAGGTACAAAAAATACATATTGCAGTGAAATTAAAGTTGAGTATAAAGCCTTGAAATACTTGGTGACAACAATCAATTAATAACACTCAATTAAATAACACTGGAAGGCTGAAATTCAGAAGGGTAGGCTTAGGAGAAACCTGGAGAGTTTAAGAAATGGAAATCTTCAGTTGGAGATCCCAAAGCCATTCCAGTTCCTCATTGCAGTCTCATTCCACAATAGCCATTTAATGAATACTGGTAAACAATAATGCTTTTAATGTCAGATTTAAATATCTTTTAAACACACATATTAACAACTAAATCAAGTACTTGTCCGATTGTTCCCTAGGGTGAATTTTAGTTCATTTGAGAGATGTATAGTTAGGGTTGGGTGGAAAGTAACACCTGTTTTCATTCCCTCTGAAAGAGAAGTAGAGATAGCAGTATCTTTTATCTTAAAAAAGATGTAAAATCACTTGCCTTTAATCTTGTGGAAGACAGCTACAAGGTTTTTAAGACATTTAAAAATTACTGTTGGGTAATGTCTTACTATTCCTAGTGTGTGTTCCTTAGTTAAATGTCTAAGGTGAAGAGAACTTATTTTGATGCACGGACCCACCTAGATATAGAAGATCCAGGTTTTCACCTCTCATACACTTTATTTAAAGTAGTAACTTTAAGGTATGTTTTCTGTATCTCAGCTACAGACGTAGGCTTTCTCACTCAGTGAATAACTACCTGCCTCAAGTGACAAAGATCCAAGAAAAAGGAGCTCCTCTGATTGAGTCATAGCGCATAGCAAATATAAATCTCTTTCAAGCCAGCTCACATTCAGAAAAGGAGTAAATATTAAAACAAATTTCCATGCTTGATACTGATCTAAGATCTACCTTTTCAAAAGGTTGGCCTGGTAACATATTCACGTATAAAGCACTTGTCAGCTGTGTCAGTGCTCTGTCACCAAGACAGAGCTGCAGTTCAAAGCTTCCTGCTTTCCAAGAGAAAAAGAAATCAAAGATAGCAGAGTCAAATCCAAGGATGTTGAAATGATTCAGAATTAGAGCAGTGTGTAAAAAAAATATACAGTAATACTTGCAGCTGAGAGAAGAGTAAATACATGTATCCATGCATAGGCTAAGAAAACAGCTGCTATTACCAGCAAATTAGGATGTTAAAACACAAAACAATGCAAGTATTGATTTAAAGCAAGACTAAAGTAGTGGAATGTGACTCCCAGAGCAGGCTTGTGTTCATTAGGGATTCACTTTGCTTTACTTTTCTGCTATTAGGGAAATGATGTAGCACGTATGAGAAGATAGCTCATATGCCAGCTAGATATGAAAAGGGTAAGTTCTGCAGGGATGTTTGCCAGAAAACAGTAAATGAAGCTGAGTATTGTTGAACTGGAGAGATGATAAGAACAAGTGTTGTTTATTGGTTTATTTATCTGATTATAGTTGGCAAGGGAGAAATCAATACAGTTAGTCAGGGATAAATTGCAGGCTTGTTACCTAGTATAACTCAAGCAGCTTGTGCAGAGATAATTAGCCCAGCCTGTCTTAACCAAATTAGGGTTTAAAAGTGAAAGGAGATGGAAACAATTTTCTCAGCAATTATTATATGTCATGGTAGCACATGAGGAGAAAACTTGCTAACTTGGATAAATTTTGCAGTTCTTACTTATTTAAAAAAAATGCATGCACTTCTTGTATGCGTGCGTGTGTATATATAAACAAACAGTGGAATGCATTGCAAACCCAAACTAATGAGAACATGATTAAAAAGAAATATTTTCTCTGTCATTGTTTGTATATATTTGGCCAAAGGAACAAGGTTGTTTTCACAAATTTATTTAAACTCCTTTTTTTTTTTTTTTTTTTTTTTTAAATTGCAGGTAGAAAGGTGAAGTTTCCTTCTAACTAGAAACAGAAATTGTACAATACACAAGAAAAAGGGGCTTCTGTTCTTCAACAGACATGAAGAAACACTGTGGACTAATAACTTACCAGAGGAGACTGGCTGTTAATGTGAAGGAGAATCAGGGTCAAAGCAAACATTTCATCTGCATTTTCATGAGGTAAAATGATCCTTCATGATCAAAAGAATTGAAGTCATACGAGAAAAGCCTCACATTAGAAGATAATTAGTGCAGGGTCTCATACACAGGAAAAGAGGAGATGTCCTTCATCTCAGCAAACCACTGTGGTTGAAATGACATTAGAGGTCTTCTCTAATTAAATGGTGCTGTTCCTAAGAGAATTCCCAGAAGAATTGTTGTATAAGTTAAGTGCAATGCGATATAAGCAAGAGCAAAAAGGAATTTTTAACATAGTGTCAGGACGATGGAGGTTTATGGCTTTTTGTCTTCTTGAGCTAGATAACTTTGAACCAACTTTATTCATCTGCAGTTTAGTTCATTGTTTATCAGGATTCTCTCTGAGAACCAAGTGTCTCCAAAAAGTGATTAATCACACTTCTCTTAAGAATCCTAAAGATACTGTCTACCTGAAACTGTGACAACTGTCTGGAAAAAAATTCCTAAGGGAAATGTTCCCCTGAAACTGGAAAGCTGTTTCAAATGGCTGTATTAATATTTCTGACACAACATTTGGAAGGATTGTGAATGATATGGGAGAACTGGAACTTACCATGGACTGTCTTAATAGATGTACATGTAGATGTGGTGCTTAGGGACATGGTCTAGTGAGTTAGGTGGTGTTGGGTTGGACTTGATGATCCTTGAGGTCTTTTCCAACCTTAATGATTCTATGACTCTAATAGGCAGGTTTTTCCAAACATTCAAAAACGTAATTTAGAAAGTCTATGTCACAGAACAGTTAAAGAAATAATTCTGTCAAATTGTGCCAATCTGTGGGCTTACTACAACTTTCATTACAGACATTGAAAGTTTTCAAAAGCTCTCTATAGTTCTTGAAATAAAACCGTAATTTGGAATAATTAAAAATTTAAAAATTGCTTTAGCAATGATTTATGTGTAAAAATAATACAGGCATAATCAAAGGGGAATGATTATTCTCCATGTTGTTTATGAAGGATACACTGCTGTGAGTTTTGAGAAGTCATTGAAAAAAGCTCACTCAGTCATATTTCAGGATCACAATAAAATCTCACCATATTACCTTGAATATAAGGAAGGGCCTAGGCAGAAGAACTCATTTCATAATGAAACTGACAGTATCTTAAGGACATCCTTTAAGTAAATTGATCTTTTAGAAGTGGAAGATTATATTTAAATTCACAAAGAGTTGTAAGGACTTTTTGAGACAAACACCTAATTTTTAAATCTGAGGAAATAAATAAATAATATGTTCTCTGTAATGTTACATTTTGTTGAAGGTTAAACAACATATAGTATATATTGCCAAGTAAAAACTTTACTACAAGCACTTTTCATGTGGATTTAAGAGATTTATTAAATTAATATATTTAGGGCTAAAAAAATAACATTTTGTATGTATTGTTGAAATAAATCTGCATTTATAAATGTTAGTAGTTCTATCTTGCTAGGATTGTTCTCATGTCCTCAATATTGCATTAGGTTTATAATTTCTAAATATTTTGGGCACAAAAAGCTATAAACTGAAAGAGGGCAGATTTAGATTAGATATTAGGAATAAATTTTTCACTGTGAGAGTGATTAGACACTGGAACAGGTTTCCCAGGGAAGCTGTGGATGCCCCATCCCTGTAAGTGGTCAAGGCCAGGCTGGATGAGGCTTTGAGCAACCTGGTCTAGTGGAAGGTGTCTCTGCCCATGGCAGGGGGGTTGGAACTTGATGATGTTTAAGGTCCTTTCCAACCCAAACCATTCTGTGATTCTATGATTCTACGCTTATTTAAAGATAGGTGTCTATGAAGAAACAAACTACTTATTTTGGCCTAGATAGTACTAGGGAGATACAATGGTACCTACATATAAAACACAATTCTGCTGTCGTTAACATCAGTGACTAGAAATTTTTTCTAGTCGATGTAAACAGGATAGTAAATAGCTGCATACAAAATTAGAAAATTTAAATGGTAATATAATCATAGTGAGTTGTCTGCTTCAGGGAGGATGGAAGGGACAGGTATTATTCTTCATTACAGATATGTGAAGCACTGACTTGTAAAAACCAACATGAGCAGAAGCATCAGGCTTTTGTCAAATCCAAAGTTCCTTTTCTACCCAAAGGATGAACCCTGTAATATATTCTCCTGATTAAAACAAACAAACAAACAGTCTGCATCCAGATTTCCCTTCTCTCTGCAATTTCATCTGGAAGAAAAATGTGACAGCAAAAGGCAGAGTCTGATCAAAAAAATACAGTGCCATATAAAATCTCAGTGACAGGAAGCACTTTTCACCTTAAATGGATGAGTACATAGATAAGAACGGCTACTGCTGTTCGACAATTTCTTTTCTGAGGATGGCCGTACTTTTTCTTCGGTTTACCATTTGCCCTTTCTTATTCCAAGGTGATTTTTTTTCCAAAGTTTTTGAAATGTTTGACATCAGTCCACCTTAATAAAATCATTTTTTATAGTCTGAAATGATAGGAATTACTGAGGGGGAGAATAGTCTCTAAGTGATAAAATATTTCTCTTTTTGTACTATTATCCTTGTTTCCAATGACAGAATATGAAATTGAATGAATAACGGTAGATTTTAAAAAATATATATTTTTATTTTTCTGTCCTTAGGGCTGATTTTTATGAGTCCAGTATGTTTTCTACAATTAATATTTAGAGCGAAGTTAGTGGCGCTTTAAAGAATCAGACACAGGCTGTTGGCTGCAGGCAGGAATTACCACGCTGCAGGACATTCATTCAGTGTGAAGGTTCTGAAAAAAAAGTAAAAGCATGAAATGCAGGGATTATCTCCTTCCTTCTCAAAACACTAAGCATATAAAAAATGTCAAGCAGCAACATCTACCAATTTACAGCAGAGGAAGTGTTACATATTTACCTGCTCAGGATTCAAAGATGGAAAAAGCAATTGGATTCTCAGCAATACGATGCTCAAAAAGATGGTCATTTCAGCACCTGAAGTACTTGTAAATAACAAAATTACATACTGATACCCTAAACTCTTACTGCAGTGGAAAGAAAAATTAAGTCTACCGTCTAAATCAACTACAGATGATGATCGCAGTATAACTTCAGTGAAAATACCGTTCACTTTATAAATAACAGCTTCTGCATGTCACATTAGTACACAAAAAGGAGAGAAACTTCCTGCAAAAATGTGTTTGTTCAGTTAATTTTTTTCCCTTGTAGCTATTAGAATATGCTTATCAGGGGAGCGGTCATTAGTATTTTTTTCATTTTTATGATTGCCTGGTAAATACTACCCTGTAGCAACTGCAATGTAAGTTATAAAAGACATTAGCCATGCCTTTGGAAATTTACAGGCTAAATGGACAATAAACAAGGGATCAATAAGAAATCCAGAAACTGACACTAATTGGTGGTTTGGTTTTAATGGGATTGTGACAGCTTTCTTAGCATAATTTAGCAAATATATACCTCTAGGAAAAGAAAATATGCATCAGGATTAACAGTGAACACTTTGGGGTTCCCTTCCTATGTACTGTTTCAGTTCATGTAACAGGTACAATGGATTAGCTGGAGGTTGTTGGTAGGTCCAGCCCTCCAGGTTTAAACAAACTTCCGAAATTATGGGGCAGTATGGGGAAGATACAGACATTATATGGGGCAGGAAACAAAAAGGCTATATCAGTATTGTTACAAGAAACAGGGACAAAAAGTAATTTTGAAATGTGACAAGAACCTTAAAGACAAAATCAGAATAAAAAATGAGACAGTCTGAAAAACTTATGCAAGCATGTAACAGTCAATAGATCTGTCTCAGGATCAAGCAAATATGAGTATTTAATTTCTTATCACCTACTTTGTTTTCTTTTTACTCATGTTAAATAATGTCACAGAAAAAATCTTAGACCTTTGACATTATTTTGTTAATGTGAAATTTAATTTTATCTTGCATTATCTTAGAGCCTTTAATACTTTTATTAGAATGACTGTTGAACTAGATCTTATTTCTAAACCATTGTGAGTATTTGGGATCAATGAAGCCTGGGTTGCTTTTGTTGCATACATGGTCACATAGTTCATTTGTGTCCTCACTGTTGTCCTCGATTTGCCTGGGACAGAGCTAATTTTCTTCTTACTAGCTAGAGTAGTGCTCTGTTTTGGACTCAGTATGGGATTTGATATAAGAATGTTGATAATATTCTGATATTTTTAGTTCTTGATCAGAAATCAAGGACTTTTCAACTTCCCATGTTTTGTTAGTGTGCAGGTGCACAAGAAGCTGGGAGGGAGCATAGACAGAGCAATGGACCCAAACTGGCCTATGAGATATTCTGTATCATACAATATCATGCTCAGTATATAGATGAGGAAAGATCTCTCTCTGTTCTGGGGTTGCAGATTTGGGGTTTTCTCTCCTCCAGGGTTGCTAGCCAGTAATGGGCTCGGCCTTGATCAGCATTTGCTTGTAAGTATATCATCAAGGAAAACATGAAAATTTTAAGTACTGAGATTTCATATTCAAGATCTCAAACTAAAGAAAATTATTTATGAGGGTTCATTTCTCACAGTATTTTTACCTTGTGCATTTATTAAAAGTTCCGATACCATTTTTCAAATAAAAGACGGTAACTGAGTACTCATTTCAACAGTTCGTAAGGAAGAATTTCGATGATAATCTGTAGAACAGATCAAGGTTTACAAAGGCACTGATTATATCAACATTAGTAAATAGTGTGCTGCAATAGAACTGGGTCTGAAGAATGAAAAAGTTGGTGTTGAGCAGCTGGCAACCTAAATACATTTCAGCAGCATTAACTTCCAGTCAGTTCTAGTCTTGTTCAACA
Source organism: Pterocles gutturalis (assembly GCF_000699245.1). Classification (NCBI taxonomy): domain Eukaryota; kingdom Metazoa; phylum Chordata; class Aves; order Pterocliformes; family Pteroclidae; genus Pterocles; species Pterocles gutturalis. The sequence continues at coordinate 23,353 of NW_010127832.1, read as the reverse complement.
GATGCAGTACTGGTTCCTGATTGGAGCACAGTAGGTGCATTCCTGGAGTGCATCTTGCAGTTTAAATTAATCTGAAAGGAATCCAGTCTGCGTGCTCCGAAAAAACTTTATGATGCATATCAAAGTATGATTACTGAGGCTGATGGAAGATTTGCTTCCAAAACATGTGGAATTTAAACTAAAACTTTAATAAAATGCCTCATCACATGTCTTCTAGAATAAACAATGGATGAGTTTTGATAATAAATCTTGTAAATTGAAGTCTGTATTGTGGTGTATATAAAACATGTACCTTTAAAATAGTAAGAAAAATATTTTTACTTATTTTAATGATAATTAATCAGAAAAAAATCAAGAAGATATACCAATGTACATGCTAAAGCAAAGAGAAATTTTTCATGCAATCTGTAGTTCAGCATCATACTTTCCTCACATACTTAGTTGCTCAGTTTGTAGGTGCAAACCAGATTTTTTTAACAAATGTAAGCAATATTTTCCTTAACCATGTCATCAAAAACAACAGTCTTTTCTCCACAAAAAAGTAAGAAAACAAATCAACCTGAAGTAGACACTCAGCACAGCAAATTGCTCAGATGCTTCAAGCTTTAAAAAGTTAAAAACAAGAAACAGAGTAATATAACAAAACAACAGAATATTTTAGCTGTTATTGCTACTAGCACTGATTTTAGTCTGCCTTTTCAACTAAAGAAAAGAAGCAGAAGTTCATGTACATATTTAAAGTTTCTGACTCAATGTATGCATATGTGCAGCTATTGCTGTCAAAAAAAGCATCTAGACATGATGGAGAAGGGTAGAAGGCTGCACACACCATGTGACTGTACCTTCTCACGTGGCACAAAACCTGTACTGCATCACACAAACCAAGGCAGGTTCCTTTTCTGTTCTCTCAGTAAATCTGTGCTTGTTTTTGAAACATCACTAGCAGGCATACAAGTCCTTCGAATATGAATATTATCATAGATCCTACTAAAATACAAATAAGCATAACCAAAGAAAAACAAACCAAACACTCCCTTACAATATTTTGATATGTTTTTAGAGGCAAAACTGTTTCCCACAATCTTACTAATCTTAAAGTAGTGATTATACCTGAAACTCACTCTCATCATTGCTTTAAATGTGTTTTCCAGTTGAAACAGAATGGCTTAGATGTTCTTCTGCTCCAAAGATTGGCATTTCTCACTTAAGTAAAATTAGCTTTGCGTGAATTTAATATTTGGGAAAGTGAAGGACTAACAACACTGTTAAGAGCCAGGTACTGGGCAGGCTTTAATTGTGCCAACTGTTCACATAGCTCTCTCAAAGTATCTCAGTCACATACAATTTTTTCATCTCTGTTCTTGGCTTATGAAGCAGAAGCTGCCAATGGTACTGAGCCAAAATTAACATACAATTTTTGTTTTTAATTATTATTGTGTATTTCAGTTTTACATGAAGATTGATTACTAGACATATCTGTGGCATTAATTTGTGTCTCTAATTAGAACTGTATCTTGTCACATTACCCTTGCTGATTTTTTAATGTTAGAAACAAATATAGATAAAGGCAACACTATATATTTTCTTTTTAATTCCTAAAATAAATCAAATATTGATTCAGAAACAGAGCACCTGAAATTTGAAAACATAATTAAATTGATGCAGAAACAAACCAGATTATAAAAACTAAAAGATACTTCCAAATTTCTTTAGAATTTGAAACAACAGAGGTTGTAAAAATATTTTCATTTTTAAATATGTATGTATTTTCCATTAAAAAAAGGACATTTTCATTTTAATATTGCATGAAATTACAGTTTTACTTTTGACTAGCAATAGACAGTTCAGAACTACAGGTGGTAAGGGTACTTTATAATATTTACAGTCAAATGAGAAGCTAACAGCACAAATCTTTGCAGAAAACCTGCTCTCTTGTAATTTTGCAGACCAATTTTCCTGAGTCAGGAAGTTAGAATACATCACAAGAACGTCCACCGTTCTGAGTTTTTATTTGAAACCAGCTATCCCCTTCCTTACAAGGCTTTGAAGGTTTGCCTACATATAACAGACACAAATTTATTAAGTCTTCATCTTTGAATCATAGAATCATAGAATGGTTTGGGTTGGAAGGGACCTTAGACATCATCGAGTTCCAACCCCCCTGCCATGGACAGGGACACCCTCCACTAGACCAGGTTGCTCAAAGCCTCATCCAGCCTGGCCTTGAACACCTCCAGGGATGAGGCATCCACAGCTTCTTTGGATAACCTGTTCCAGTGCCTCACCACCCTCACAGTACAAAACTTCCTCCTAATATCCAATCTAAATCTACCCTCTTTCAGTTTAAAGCCATTACCCTTCATCCTGTCACTACACTCCCTGATAAAGAGTGCCTCCCCATCTCTCCTGTAACCCCCTTTCAGTACTGGAAGGCTGCTATAAGGTCTCCTCGGAGCCTTCTCTTCTCGAGGTTGAACAACCCTAAATCTCTCACCCTGTCCTAGTATGGGAGATGCTCTAGCCCTCTGACCATCTTCATGACCTTCATCTTACTTAATCTCTTACTTAATCTTACTTAATCTCATGCTTTAATGGTTGTATTGAGTGTCATAGCTGCAAAGAGAAACAAACCATCTGTCTAAAAGCAGTGATTCTCCAGGCTTGACAAAATTTGTAGCTGTAGTCTATTGACAGACATGAAATATCTTTGAGAAGTATTTGTCATAGTGATAGGACAATAGGAAATGTCCTCAAGTTGCATCAAGGGAGGTTTAGGATGGATAATAGAAAAAATTTATTCACTGAAGAAGAATGACATTGGAGCAGGCTGCCCAGGGAAGTGGTGGAGTCACCATCCCTGGAGGTGGTCAAGAAACATGTAGATGTGGTCCTTTGGGACATGGTTTAGTAGGTTAGGTGGTGTTGGGTTGACAGCTGGACTTGATGATCCTTGAGGTCTTTTCCAAACTTAATGACTCTATGATTCTATATGACACAATAGCCACAGAGTATACCATGGAATGGAAAGGAATTAAATAAAAACTTGAAGTTTGAGGAAGAACAACATTTCTTCCACAGTTTGGAATGCATACAAAGAGGCATTTAATTTTATTGTTATTAGTGTTAAGTACAGTATCTTGTTTCAGTGGATTTGTATATGGGTGCATTGTGTTTTCTCTTCCACCTGTGTCCTGAATTTATTCCTTTCATTGAGGAGGTACCTTGTATTGTAAATATTGTAAGAGTGACATTTTTTCTTAGTTGGAACATCTTTTAGACGACTAAAGGTACGGACCTCTAGATGAGTAAAAATTGCAAAATATATTAATTCTTTTAAAATACAAAAAAGGCCATTTTTTTTTGTCCTCTGAACATTTTGAAACTTGGATTATTTAGCCCCAGAAAACTAGATAGGAATTTAAAGTAATTTAGAATCAAAACACCAGACAATAATTTTAAAAATGTCAACATGACATTTTAACTTGGGGATAATTTTCATCCGGTAAACTATTCACTGATATCTGTACAAACTAAGCAAAATACTTAAACCTAACAAAAAAACAATACCAGAGGAAAAAACAAACAAACAAACAAACAAAAAAACAGAAAACACAACAAGTTTTGTTGTTGTTGTTGGTTTGTTTTGGTTTTTTTATTTTTTTTTAATCATCTTTAACAGCAAAAAGCAGATGGATGGAGAAATCTGGAATACTGTATTTCCTTTCTCATCCTAAGTGTCTGAGGAAATTATATAAGCACAACGTGAATGAATGAGTATTCAGTTAAGCATACTTCTGTCCCTAATAACCTGTAGTTCTGTTAGAAAATCTCTACTAAATTCAGCTTTAATTTACACCACCTAAAAATTATGCATTTAGCCCCACCAATACCGTAACATGCCAAGGTAGGATACTCATTTAATGAACATTTCCTGGTCTAAAGGTAACTACATTGTTTTAAACTTAATTGTAATATTGTTTAAATAGACTCTTATATCCCTTTTCCTTGAAAAACTCTTTCTGGAAATGTAAAAATGAAGCTCTATGGGTTTTGGTCTTCTACTGGCTGACATGTTTTCAACATAGTTTGTTCCTGAACATGACACTTTTCTTCCCCATCTTTGCCCATCTTAATACCAACATTGATGGAATGTGATTGATGCAGAAAAACAGTACATTTTTTGAAAACATGCTGAAAAGCAAGTTTTAATGTTTAAATTTAGGCAATGGCAGATTTATTTATTTATTTTTTTAAATAAATCCATTATATGAAAGGTCCCTAGTTTCTAAACCAGTCACTACCAAACATAAATATTTCAAGGAAAAGAATCCCTGGGTAACACAAAAGTTTTGGGGATTAATGATTTATTTGATCCACCAATACTGAGTGAATAAACTGCCTTCTAAGTTTTGGCAATATTTTTAATAGTTTAAAAGGAGCTTTTTGATAATGTTTTAAA